>NC_056731.1:1869323570-1869623570 GCF_019279795.1 Protopterus annectens | reverse complement strand
GACTCATGCCAGTTTGGCTTTGTTAAGGGAAGGTTGCGCCCACTTAACCTGGCTGATTTCTGTGAAAGGTCACCAAGGTAATGGATGACGGTAAAACAGTGCATATCACATACCTTGACCTGACCAGGGCATTACTGCAAAATTCCACTCAGGCATTGTTGACAAACTCTCCAAACTAGGCATACATCCTTACATAATTCACTGGATTGCTGTTTGGCTAGCTCACAGCTAAAACTTAAGAAGTCAGGATTGGAGAGACTGACTCCACCAAGAGAGCAGTCACCATTGGGGTACCTCAAGATTCCATTCTCGGCCCAGTCCTGTTTGGCATCTACTTCTCAGAAGCCAAGGTTAATATCAAGTGTTTTTGGCTTACTAATTTTGCAAATGACTGTAAATTGGTTGGTATCATTGATTCCCTCATAACACCAAAATCTTGCAAGAGGGTCTAACACAGACAAAGGATTAATGCCAAACCCACAGCTTATAACTCAGCACCAAGAAATGCATTATAATCCCCTTTCAGAAATTGTCCACCCAAGTTAATTAGTTCATCAATAAAGCACCCATAAGAACTGACCCGGTAATTACACATCTAGAAAAATATGTAGACAGTAATCTCTCCTTCGACCAACATATAGCAAAGATAGTAATAAAATTGTTTTATGTCATATAACAGGTCGCCTTTACCTTATCAAAATTTCAGTTCACCAAACTTTAAATTCATGAGGTAACTACAATGAAAACTTACTTTAATGGTCAGGTCGCTGGAATTTTGCACGGGGAAAGGAGGTAGTTGGCCAACATCGGGAAATTTGCCCTTTTCCCTACTATAGTGTGATCTCATAGTTGGTATATTTAGTTAGGGGGGTGTGGGGGATGAAGCCCCACATTTGGGTGAGTTTGATATGCTTTGGTGTGTTTGCTTTGTGATGGTGAACAACTGCTTCCTTTCCCAGAGTAAAATTGAGGTGATCTGATCGTCATTAAAGTAGGTTTTCAGCATAGTCATCTCGTAAATTAAAGGTTCGGTGAACTGAAATTTTGATAAGGTAAAGTAGATCGAGTATAACTTATAGGTAAGGGTATGGCACTCTGGTGTCCTTTGGCAGAAACAGTTCATACACAGCTCTAGCGGTACTGACATAGATAGTTGTTCAAGTCCAGCTATTCTCACATACTGTGGTTGTGTAACAGATAATCTGAATTGTGTAGCAATAAGTTCATCAACAGATGTGATGTGGATAAATCAACACTGGGTGAACAGTTACATAATTTTGATAACTTAAAAGCTTTTTATGTGACTCATATTATTTCTAAAACACCACTGAGGTCATACACTGTATGCTTTCTGACAAATGTAGCAATGATCTCATCCATGCGATTAGTAGTTAATATGCAGTTCTCTATATTGTGGACATAGAAGGGCAGGGATATGAATCAGGTAATGCCATTGTGGAGGACAATAATGACAGACAGGACAGGCTTACTCAACAGATGGTGACATGCAAACCCACACTACCCTGAACACTCACAGGGCTGAAGGGTTCTGAGCCACAGAAGACATTTTAGGAGAGGCTTAACCATTGCAACAGACTGCTGATATAATTTGTTCAAGTGTATGCTTCATAAGACATCAGATACATTTCTGTCTGTAGCATGATTGGGTTAATTCAGCTCTATGAACTGTGAACCTAGATAGGAAGATGTTCAAGTTTGTCACACTGCAACTACGGAGTGTGTAACTGACTGATACTATGCAGGATTAGCATCTCAAAAGCAATTGGTAATTACAAGTATACAGTAAACTTTTACATCTGGGGAGAGACAGTCTAACTTTTGTAATCCCTTTAATTGTAGCCAAATGCACTGTAACACAATGATCAGGTTATCCCTTCAAGTGTGTGCTGTCTGGGAAGTGCGAAATGAAGTCTTGTGTGGTGTGTTCAGTGGTGCACAGACCAAGAGGACTTGACCTACATTATAGATATTCTAATCCAGTGGTGTATGCATTTTACTATTTTGTTCACATTAGCTATCTTATCTGTAATATAAGCAAACACATGTGATTTTTTTGTTTTGTGAAGTTAAGAAAACCACCAGCCGACAATCTGCCTCACAGAGCGTGTGCATCCCTTTTCCCTGACACACATCTTTTTGTACTTACACAACTGTTTACAATATCAGAACAACAGCAGACAAACCATTCATAATCTCCTAATTTTCCATCATATCTAGAGTGAAGGAGAAATGTAATATTCAGAATAGAAATTACAACTGAAGGAAACAAATGAACATTCAAGAGTTTGTGTACTAAACATGTTCCATAAAAAGTAAAGTAATAGATAACTATAATAAAATGGTATACAATAAACATACTAGCAAACAGATTTTGCCATTCAGATACAACATGGGAGTAAGCATCACAAAAAAATGTTAAGTTTTAAGGACCTCCAAAAACCACACAATGTGGTGCACTCCTGAAAGAGCCAAAGTAGTGAATTCCACTGCTGAAGGGGAGCTTCATTATGAATAGGAAACATAATTTATAGAATAACATTCTTTGACAACTAATCAAAGTTATGGGACCGCTCACTTTAATTTTGTGATCAGGAGATACTCCTAGTCTTAGCTAGGTGAGGACCCCAGCCCTCCACAGGTTTGAAAAATAATGCCACCAAGAAAAGGAGATAATGACAGAAATATTCAACAGACTTAGCAAAATCCAAAAGGGGAAATACGGACGGAGTGTGTGTATTTGTGTATGTGTTCCTCTCTCTGTGTTTCACACAAAAACACGATTTGGGAGTATATGGAATGTTTTTCTTCTGTTTGTTCAGCATTCAGAATAATAAACTTATCACATGCATGAATATGTCAGTGTCAGTACATGCCTGCTATAAGGCAATTCCTGAAATAGAAGAAAGGCTGCAATTTACTAGGAATGTCAGCTTATCCATCCAACATGTGATGGATTAGAAAAATAGGAGGGCCCAGTTCCCCTTAACTCTTTAAAAAAAAGGTCCACTTTCTGTGACTCAAAAGTGGACAAACACAACATCAGTGAAATATGAAACATATGCATGGTAATGACCCTCCCATTCTCAAAGTCTGAAGAAAGTCGTGAAGGAATCTTCTCCATAATGATCTGGATGATTATTCGTGATGTAAAACTGTATTTCTGACATTATAACACCCCGTACTTGAAGAAGCCATCTAGTAAGAACAGTACAAAACCAATCGTCTCAGTAGTAAACAGATTGCATTTCACAGATTATTATTGTTTTTAAAACTAAGACTGCACTTACAAACAGTATATTGTACAAATGGACTCCATTTAATGGAGTCTATTTACAGAGTAACTTAATACAGATTGTCCACTCTGTCTCCCCAAAATACATACCCAAACGTCAGAGTACACAGATTTTAGAAAAAAATTAAAAAAAAGGAAAACTATTTAATTTCCAGTGTACTATACCAGCTCACACCATCTGTGTTTATGGAGTTACTAGTTGCAAGAATTTGTTATTACTTGTTTTATCGTTTCTTGCCCAGCTGTTGTATTTTCATCTACAAGATACACAAGCCATTGACACGTCCGCACATTTTTACCCCTCTCACTTTAACAGTACAGAAACAAAATGGGGAAAAAAATAAATATCGACCGAAGTCTTGTGTCAAGAGAAAATGTTGCTCTGTTAGTACTAGCATAGAATTGCACACACAGCTCACTGAGCATTCACGGGATATCCAAATCATAGGCAAACCTCTAGTACAGTCCAGTCAACAAATCTTAAGATATCAGTATTTACCTTGTAGTGTTAGCCATCCTCTTTTTGACTGGTGGGTTGGTGTAAAAATAACTGATGATGTTACACACTATGAGTTTAGCAAACCTATAAGGTAATGCGATCAGGCCCAACAAAACAGTTATCCTACTATCTGTAATCACTGCAGCAGCTTCATCAGTAGCACCATAGATATAGTCTAAATAAGTGCTGCACTGCGCGTGATGATGTCAGCACACCCACGACTACACTTCTTAAAGAAGAACGCCCAAAAAAAAAAAAAAAAAAAAACTATTTTTTTTAATTAAATGCCCTGCCCAAAGTGCCCCCTGCCGCTTGGCGCCCTGAGGCAATTGCCTCACTTCGCCTCTCATAGTTACATCACTGCTCGAGTGAGTGCATTTTGAGATTTAGACTTCTAGCATTGAGTAGCATCACCCTCAGTTTTTGCTTGCTTGTTCCTGTTACAGTGGTGAATTTGTCATTTGAACCTTGCCTAAAAAAGGCACTATAGGGGAGGCAAGAACCTTAGCCAGTATCCGGAATCCCAGGGGTGACAGGTGCAGGCCATCTCTGGCAAAGTATCGTGGACTGTCGACCATGTCATTCCAGGCAGACAGATACTGGATCCAGTTGATTCAATACATTTGGATGCCAGTCAATCAGACAGACCAAAGATGTTAATTAAAACAAAAACAGAAACGTGATTTATAGCTTGGACTTTATTCATAGACATCAAAACAGTTATCAATATTAGCTTTTATCTTCTGCAGTACTAGATGGTGATCTTTATTTCTATTTTTTCATGTTGTTTTGCTGACTCTTCATCTATTCCCAAATATTGATACACTCCCTCCTGCCTAAGTTCCTTTATATCACATTCCCATCCCTGGTTGATGTTTTCTTGGTGTTGCAGATTTCCTTTTTTAAGTGCTGATTTTGTAAATTTAGCAAGACCAAATGCCATTCTTATATTATCTAATGAGCTATGTAATTTTAAATTGTCCATAAAAAATAGATAAGATGTCTTTAAACAAGGACGGTTTCTGGGAGGTAACTGTAACCATAGCCTAATCTGTTAAGTAAACAGCTTAATGGGTTAAGGGCAAATTTAAACAGCAGCAGTGAGAAAGAATCACACTGAATACTCCCCTTTGAATTTTTATCCCTGGTATAGTAATTTGCCCTTTGTTATAGTTTATCTACAAAGTAGTATGCTCTTGTTTCATACTCACTGCAATGTAACTGATCAATGCAGGGTGTATTTTATACATATGTAAGCATTTCATCTCTCCATGACATATATAGAGTGTTGCCCATTTGACATTTTTCTATTATGGTTTTGTTCATAGGTTCATAGGTAGGTACTAGGCTATTGGCCCAAGGGCTTACATAAGCCTAGTCAACAAGGTTCCCTGGCTTACGCCACCCAAGAAAGTTATTTTCCTATGCCACTGTCGAGCAGAAACACATAAGTGATCCCCGGGGTGTATTTCCTATTTCCCATCCACTCATCAAGATTTTTCTTGAAGAGTGCTAATGAAGAACTTTGCTTGACATAGATAGGTAGCCTGTTCCAGAGTATGAGAAGTCTCTGGGACAGGAATCTATCCCTCCGGCATGTCCTGTTTATTGTGGTGACAAGGTTTAGGTCACTAGAATGTGTAGCTCGGAGGGACTGGGATTTCTTTAGGTGTAGCATGTCCAACAGTTCTGGGTTTGACATAGCTTTATATGTTAGGCAGAGATCACCTCGGAGTAGGCGATATGCTATGGAGTAAAGCTGGAGTTTTTTGAGACGGTCAGTGTAGTGCATTTGTTTGATGCCAGTAATCGTCTTTGTGAGGTACTTCTGTGGCCTTTCCAGCTGCTGCAGATGTCTTGTGAGGTACATTCCAAAAGGGGCTTTGTACTCTATAATGGGTCTAATGAGTGTCAAGTAGAGGGGAACAATGACCTCTTTTTTCCTGGATGAGAACCCTTTTATGATGAGGTGTGCCACATAGAAGGGCTTCCTGACTACTGTGGCAATGTGACTATCAAAGGAGAGACTACTGTCCACCTGGGTCCCAAGGTTTCTTATCATACATTCGGTGTTAAGTAGATTGCTGCCTATGTGGTAGCTCATGGGTACAGAGTTTTTAGCAAAGGGGATAACACTGCACTTTTTGGCATTGAGCTTGAGGCCATGGCTCTGACACCAGGCATCTGTCTCAGCGAGACCTTTCTGTAGGATGTCCACATCATTTGGAGACTTGACTATGGCTCCTAGTTTGCAGTCATCTGCGAACTTGTTAGCCAGAGGCCTTTTGTGTTAGCCTGTACTTCAGAGAAGTAGATACCAAACAGGAGAGGTCCCGGGACTGAACCCTGTGGTACTCCATTTGTCACTGGTTTGAGGTCAGATTTGGAGTCTGCAACTTTTACAGTGTGGGTTCTGTCAGTGAGCCAGTTGTCAACCCATCTTGTGACGTAGGGATTTATACCTAGTTTAGTAAGTTTAGCTATAATTCCAGAATGGGGGATGGTGTCGAAAGCCTTGGTGAGGTCAAGATAGGCTGTGTGAACCACCTTACCCTCATCTATGGCTTTGGTGACTGCCTCAAAAAAGTTGATCAGGTTCAGGAGGCATGATCTGCCTTTCACAAGCCCGAACTTGGTGGGATCCAGAGTTTGGAGGTTACCAATGTCTTTGTTTATGAGTTCCATGATGATACATTCCATGGCCTTGCAGACCAGGCTCGTCAGGCTAATATGGCGATAGTTCCAGGGATCAGTGGTGGCTCCCCCTTTGTGGAGTGGGATAACTGTTGCTGTGCACCATTCAGTGGGCACAAAGCCTGACGCGAGGCTATTATTGAACATGGTGCTTAAGTGTGGAGACAGTTCGTTCTGAAGTTCGTGTAAAACGCAGCCTGGGATGTTGTCCGGTCCCATGGATGCTGTGTTTTTGGCTTTAGAGAGTGCAGCTTTTACCTGCGTAGTTGTGATTACAGGGACTCTGCATTCTTCCTGTATAGATATGGGTCATTTAGGGGGTGAGGGGGGGGGATAAAGTTAGCACTGAACCTATCTGCTAGGATGTTGGCAATATCAGTTGGTTCTGTAATTTTTGTGCCATTGTGCTGTAACTCAGAGCAGATCTGTGTGTTGCCATTGAGAATCTTGACATAGCTATAAAATGCTTTGTGGTTGTCCTTAGAATTAGTGGCAATTTTGTTTGGAGGATCTTATAAGAGATCTCAGCTTCTTACTGAGGCTGACCAGGGAGCTCCTCCACTCATGGGATTTTATACTCTTTTGCAACAGTTTCTTCCTTCTGTTGAACAGTTTGTTTATGGCAGGGGACCACCAGATTGGCTTCCTTTTTTTGGAGAATAGCGTCTTGGTTCTGTTTGGGATAGCATGATCCATGCACTCATGCAAGTGCTTATAGAGGGCATTTGTGTAGGATTCAGCAGTTGTAACTGTATTGTCCATCTGCATGGGTGTCATGAAGTTCACCACTTCTGTCTTAAGAAGCATGAAGTTGGCTTTGGAGAAATTTTTTACTGTGGTTTCCTTAATGGGGGGTGGGGGCGGGATGTGGATATCAAGGATGATTAACTTATGGTCGGATCAGACCAACGAGGAGTTGACTTCAGGTGTGGAACACCGGTCACTCAGGTTGGTAATGACTAGGTCTAGGATATTGTCGCCCCTGGTGGGGGTATGGATAAGCTGATCCAGGGCCTTGGAGTTTATGAATTCCAGAAAGCGTTGAGCTAAGGAGTTGGTACATGAGTAGTTTTCCCAGTTATTGCTGGGGTAGTTGAAGTCGACCATTATTAGGGTGTTTAATTGAACCCTAATATTTTCCAGTACATCAAGAAAAGAGAAGTGGGAATCCTGGGGCATGGTAGGGGATCTGTAGCAAGCTACAATTTGGATTGCATTTTGACAACCGATATTTCTTTTATTACATTTTTGTTTTGCTGCCGTAATTATTTTTTTCCAGATGGCTATAAACTCTACTTGTCAATTTCAGGATATAATCTGTATATCATTGGAAGGCAAGTTATTGGTTTATAGTTCTTAGGATGGCTTGCATATTCAATCTTAAGGTGGAATATAATTTTTCCTGTTGTTAACTTGATTGGTGTTTATTCTGGATGTGACTGTAAGTAATTCTTACTCAAGGCTAAATCTTTGTGTAATAATGTTAATGGCATTAGTCATTTAGTACTGCATCTGGACCCATAATTTTAAAATTAGGAGCTTTTCTCAATTTTATTTAAATTTCTCTGGATGTTACTTCATCCTATTTCATATCTTCTACATTAGAGCTCCTTACCATTTCATTTAATTCTTCTATCCATTCAGCATCGTTGTTATGTTCAATAGGGTTTTCATAAATACTTCACCAAAATAAATGCATTTATCTCTTTTTTTTTCTTTTGGTGGCATTTCTGTTCCTTTTCATTTGTTTCCTAATTCTCTATAAAACCTTTTTCATCATCAATGAATTGTTTCATGTTGTACGTTTCCTTTATATTTATCTGCATACCTTCTAAATGATTTGCTTGTGTTGATACTTTTAGGATATTTTGAATAATAGTGTCTGAAAAATCCCGGTCTGTTTTGATAATTTTTCTGTTCCATTTTCTGTTTTTTTTTTTTTTAACAGTGACACTCCCTGTCTTAGTTTTTGTATTGTTTTCTCTACTAAATGTTTCCATGGTGGCATTCTACTTTTCTCTTCCTTTCCTTTGTTACTCTGTGTTGTTGTGGTAGCACTTTATCTGTTATTATTTTTACTGCACGATAATACATCCTATTTATTTCTGTTTATTCATCTGAATTTCTCTTCATAATCCTGATTACTGTGTTCATCTGTTTTGCCAACCTTATAACATTTGGGGTCTTATTTACTTTCTGTAATCAATTTCTTTCATATGTATTAAATTGTCTATCCATCTCTATGAAATCAAGCAGGTCTTCCTATACACCATTTTCTACAAGATGGAGAGCATCTTTGTTTGCTCTGTCTCATGAAAATCTTCTACAGAAGGTGTAGAACATCATCCTGTGCCATATCCTCTTCAGATGTACCCTGCTTCATCTGCTGCTCCTTTATGGGGACACATTGGCATATGATGCAGCAACATTACCTGTCAGAGTTGCTAGTGTTTTCTGCTTATTATTTTGCTGTGCAACTTCAAATGGACTTCCATGCAAGTCTCTTACAGGAGGTTCCAAGACATTGCCCCATGGGAATTCCTCTTCAGATGCATCTTTCCTCACTGCTCTATAACTGGGTTTTCACTGAACCAAAATGTAAAAGCAACTATTCACGAATGAAGCATGACCTCAGAACTGCTGTTCAGTGCTCTGTGGAAAACATTCACAGGAAACCAAACCAATCAGTACTGTTCATGACTCACCACTGATGAAAATAACAACAACTGAGTTCACATGTAAAGTTCACATTAAAAATTTCATTTAATCACCTTATAGTAGAAAAGTAATTTTTATGTAAACCTACCCTAAACTGAGTACACAAGCCTTGGATACTGAATCTATAAGACCCCATTGTCCATTGATATGTAATCTTAATTGCCATTGCAATTCCTGGGCCTCCAATTTGATGGTCCAGGGTCCCCGCTTCATGTCCTGTTCAATGACTTCAATTACAGAAAATTGAAATGAATGTCCCTCCTATGCACATATGTATCTCCATAGGGTGTTATGTTGATCCTTCTTAATATCATGGAGGTGTTCATAAATTCTTTCTTTAAATACTCTCTCTGTCTTACCTATATAAACACAGGGACAGTTCCTACATTGGGCTACGTATATTAACCTCTTAGTCAAATAATTGCAGTACATGGGGCTCCCTACCCTCCCAAACCCATGAATTTGAATAAACTCTCCCTCCTTAATATAGGTACAATATTTACATTGCCCACATTTGAATGTTTCAGTCTTATTATGTCCCCTCATGGAAGTTTTTCTTGTTCTTTCAATAAAACTTTTTAAACACCAATTATTTTTGAATATAATACAAGGAGCTCTACCCAACTTGTGTAGGTTGATGCCAGTAACCTCAAGTATTGGTTAATCTTTTTCTTATAATTTCCCTAACTACCTCTGCACCCCTATTATAAGTAATCAGACATCCATGGGTATAACACTTGTTTTGTTTAGTATTATCTGGGACACTCATCTCATTCCTATCACCAATTTTTAATCCCAGCAGTGGTGAATAGATACCACAATTTCTTTTAATGTATATTTCCATAAAAATGTTGTGTAAAAATCCATCAGTATAACCCCTGTTAATTAACATAGACCTCAGTTTGTCTCCTTCTTCGTGGAAGGTATCCAAGGAGGACACCACCTGAGCCAGCCCAACCAACTGCCCTTTGACCAAGGTATTTTTTCTGGTATAATAGGTGTCAACTGTTAAAGTATAGGAGTGAACTGAAACAGGTTGGTTTTCTGTAGATATTGGAAACAAATCTCCTATTAACAATGTCTTTCCTAATTTCCATGTCCAAGTAGCAAAGGACAGTGTTTGATCTTTCCATAGTGAACGTCAAAAAATCAGTTGTGTTGTTAATATAGTGAATAAATTCCAATAATCTACTTTCACAGTCTTTCCAAAAAATGAAAATGTCATCAAAAAACTAACTGTATGAAACCCATCCACTCTCATAACCTAAATGGAATAGCTGTGTTCCCAATGTACCATAAAAATGTTTGCAAAAATCAGGGTACTTGCAGCCCCCATTGCCACCCCGGTCTTTTGCTTATAAATGCTACCTTACAAAAATGTAGTTGCTTTCCTGTATAGTCTCCATAAAGGTCCTCAGTAGCATGACTGTAATTTTGTCTGGGCTGTCTACCTTGGTCAAATATTCATAAAACCAGTCTACACCTTGTAAGTAGGGTATGGCAGAAAATAAATCTTTAGCATCAGTTGTAACAAATATGAGGTTATTGTCAAACAAATCTTCCCCACACTTCACAGGAAATCCTGAGAATCTTTGTAAATACAGGTAACAGTCAATTAACGTCTGGGATAGGTTCTATCCCATTAAACGTTAAGTGACTAGGATGTTAAGCAAACACCATATACTCTACGTTGTGCTTCCCTTAATTTTCTCCTGGACAATGTCTGAACTCATTTACATCTTCTTAGCACAGTAAAATGCGGTCAGACATTGTGCAGAAGGACATTAAGTGACATACACCTGTATGCCTTCCACAACTCAAAATATTAAGCCTGATGCCAAAGTATTTTGTCATCCAATATGTTTTTGAACCCTTAAGTCTACAATCGGTTGCATGGGGGGGGGGGGTTCAGCAATGCTTTTATGTATTTTGGGAATTCCGAATATACTGGGGATACAGGAGTGATCAGTCTTAAGATATTTATGGTCTTGGTAGGAGATTTGCTCCTGTACGAGAAGATCATATAATAAACTATCAATTTTAGAATATGCAATATTCAACTTGTTCATCAAGATTGTCTCATACTGATCCAATAATAAAATCCCCTTTATTTTAAGGTTGTAATCAAATGTATTCATTACCACCAAACCCCCTCCCTTATCAGGTTTAATCAACTTGATGTCCCTATTATCACAAATCATACTAAATAGCTTTATTTCATCCCTACTATGGTTAAATAAAGATGCCCTGTTGTTACTTCTAAGAACTTGTCTGATGTCAAGGTCACACACACTACCTGTGTTGGAATTTCCACACTAAACTCTTCATTTTGAATATGGTCTATCACTTCAGTTCCTTATTGTTTAATTTTTACCTCACTAATCCTTGTTTTTACATTCTCTCTTTGTGACCTTATTTTTGTATTGTGAAATTTGCTCTTTCTGGATGTCTTTGTTTATAGTTCTGTTCAAATATCCTTAGAGCTATTTTTTATTGATTAGTTAAGCTTTTTTCTTTGCATGATCAGATCTCTTTTTCTTTCCCATGTCCATGTTTCTTTTTTATACCTTTATCTTTTCTCACTTTGTTTGCTGCTTCTTATTCTAGGCAGCCCAATGTTTCTTCGTCTACATAATGTTTTCCATAATCTATTGCACAAAAGAGATTACATTTCTGTAGCTTTTGACAGTTCCACTCTTACTCTTGCTACATCTCCTCTCTCTGGGAATTTCTGGCTTCTTGTGTAACAGTAACAATACAAAAGTTCTTCCTTATCCTCAATAGCCCACCATATCTTCTCTATGCTCCTTGGATGGCTTGTCAGATTTTGTGGGGTTATTTGTGGACTACTTCCTTCTAACACATGGTAGGGGGTACTTTCCCCCGAGCCTGTCCTTACCATGTGGTAGGAATGCTTCTATGTCCTGAGGATTCTACACTGCCTTCTTTTCCAGTCCTGGCACTAGTGTGCACACCAGGATTGTCACTTTTTTCCTAATGATCTGGGCACCCAGTTTTCTTTTTTATTATTGAGCTACCTTTATCCATTATACATGGTATATAAAGTACAGTCTATACATCAGTGTCATCTTGGTGAGACTTTGTACAAAATCAGGTCAACCACATGAAAGCACTCACCAAGACCTGATTATGAATTCAGTTTAAGCAACACTGCTCTTCTTTTCTTGCTCATGTCGTCTCTCCATTTGGAACCCCAGAATCCTAGATTAGTTGCACAGATGATAAGAGAGTTGATGGCCTTTCAGGTGGTGATTAAGGTGGGTCTATATCAGATTATCGAAGTTTTCAAACTTTGAATCACTAAAGATGGAACTTTAGTGATCGAAGTCTGAAAACCTCGAACTGCTAAAAAAATACTTTTTAAACAAAAAATGTAACACCTAAAGAGTGTAAGCAGGGGGCAAGCCCATCTGCACCCCCCACACACACCCCCACTACTTAAATATACCAACTCTGAAATCGCACTTCAGTGCAATACAGTGCAGAAATGGAAGATTTCCATTTCCTACACTGCAGCACAATCTTGGAGTTGGTATATTTACAGAGTGGGGGGTGTGGGGGGGTGCAGGTGGGCTTGCCCCCCTGCTTACACCCTTTAGTTTCTTTTTTTTTGTTTTAAAAAGTATTTTTTTAGCAGTTCGAGGTTTTCAGACTTCGATCACTAAAGTTCGAGCTTTAGTGATTCGAAGTTTGAAAACTTCGATAATCTGATATAGACCCATTAAGTTCTGGAAAACTGGATTGGAATGACATCTTATTTATGATGGAAGTTTGCTCAGGTCAGAGCAGTTTTGGTCCCACCAATAGGTAAGCTTATTAGTTGGTATACAGCTATTATTGATATGACTACTGTACATAGTACCTTTGGTTTGCCTAACAAGATTTATACATACTATTCGTCACAGTTCAAAACATTTTCCAGAAGTCATAAATTATTCATACGCAAAGAATGCAGATGCATTGTCAATTCCTTAGTTACTTTTCCTATTTTTTTTTCAGATTATGCTCCTCTGAAGCTGATATCCCAGCTGCTGGGAGTCATCATGTGCAGATACTGCAAAGCTAATTTATTTTTCATAAAGGTGAGTCTTTCAAGGCAGAGTTGTGAGGGTTTTTCAGAAGTTTCAAAAATCCTTGAAAAATGCATACATACACAGCGTCTCCATTTTCTACTCCAAGAAAACCTTGTGACCTCTACCCAACCTGGATTTTGGCGCAACCACAGTACTTGTAGCACCCTTCTATCCTTCGCTCATACTGTCGCAGAGGCTAGAGACAACAACCAACTAGTATCCTGTCTATTCCTGGGCCTCTCAAAAGCCTTCAATACTATATCCCACTCTAAGCTATTAACAAAACTATCTGATCTCAACCTCTCCACTTCCACTCTTCACTGATTCTCCAGCTACCTTACCAACAAGGTACAGTCTGTCAGACAGCACACTTCCTGCTCCCCCTTTCTACCTATGCAGAAACGTGTCCCCAAGGCTCGATTCTCAATTCAATATCTTTACAAATAACCTCCACACATCCTGCAGCCACTCCTCCCTTATACAATATGCTGACAACACTACTGTTATCGCCTTCTCTGACATCTCTCACCTTCACTCCATTACTAAAAACTCACTCCTTTCTATTGAAAAAATGTCTTACAAGAAACCAACTCATTTTAAATAAAAAAAAAAAAAACTCCTTCGCTTCCTACCAAAATCACTCTCCCATCACAAAACCACCTTTACTATTTCATCACATGACAACACCAATATCAAAGAATAATCTCACACTAAACTTCTTGGTACCATAGTTGATAATCAATTCAAATTCAACCTTCATATTCAACAGTGCATTAAAAAGACTCATCAAAATTTGTCACTACTTTATAGCAATGAAAAATTCCTTCCACTTGCTTCTAAACAATCTCTTGCTCAGGCATTCCTTCTTCCCTTCTTACTCTATGCCACGCCAGTTCTTACAAACCACTTTAATCACCAGGCTTGAACAAACATATAATAAAATAGCTAGACTTGCCACTAACCGACTTTTCAATTCTCACCACCGCCTTGCTCTAAAGAAACTACAATGGCTTGAATTCCCCCCAAAACTGCTACTGTCATAGTTACATATCACACAGTCCATACTTAAACCTACTGGCCTGCCCTTCCATCTCATCTCTAGCTTCCTACTATACCCCCAATTATTCAATCCGTAGCTCCAGCCATCATTTACTCAATATTTACAAACCTACCAAAAACACTGGCAAACTCATACAAATACTCAGTGTCCCAAGCCTGGGACAAACATCCCTCTAATGTAAGTATACACACATTAATAGTTTCAAAAAATTGCTAAAAAAAGTCCTATCAAACTCATGGTCCTACCCTGCCAGGACCCCACATAAAGCATCCCTCCCCCCTCTCTCTATCACTCATGCAACCTCTTTCTTTTCTTTTTTCAGAGTTCTAATCTCACTTATTTCCATTTCACTCTAATTAGAATCATATATAACTGTAGAACACCTAGAATTCATTTTGCAGCTACATTCTAGGCAAATATCTTTACTTATATAGTTACATGACATGTAAAAATATCTGTATATAATTTATTTGTATCTACTTTCCAATGTAACATCACTTGTATATAATTGTTTTACTTTGTTCTCAACTCTGCCTATGTAATTATCTGTTTTAGTTTAATTAATATTCTGCTCTGCTCTCTGTGACCACCCATTTTTATTCAATTGTTAATCTCAAAAGTACGTGCAGAATTTTTTTGTAGTATATTGTACTGGAGCTTTTCTCCTCTGGTCTCCACTGAAAATGATCTTCTGACTCAGTTGGACTAACCCGGTTAACAAATGTCAAATAATAAATGTCTAGTACCCCTCCAGAGGCTGTGTTAGGGAATGGGACTGCTTTAAATCCTTTTGGCTGATTTCTAATGCCCATACTAGGACGTTGTAGAGGCAGTTCCTAGCTTGGCTCAGAGCACTCAAGGAAAGCCTTCTGAACATCCAGTCATAGGTTATACACAAGGTTCCAGGCAGTGAGGAAGAATGAAAGATGAACTTCTCTCTTAACAGGCTGAGCAGGCACAAATGCATTAAAGTTGAGAGGCTTTAAGAATACCCCTGCAAATAATAAATACCTTACCCTTTGCCTTCATAAACAAACTTTAGAAAGGCAAGTAGCTCAATCAAAATATCCAGATAATGGTTGTGTACATACTAGAATTAAAGACATCATACGGGTATTTTTCAAATATTATGCGTATTTACATTCAGAAGCTGGTGGGTCTTGTATCCTAAGAAAAGTATGAGGATTGCTCTTTCTCTGTCTCTTTCTACTTTAGACTCAGAAGAAGCAAATGCATTTATGTCACTGGTTTATTTCTTCATTTTACAGTTTATTTCTTATCTTCGGAACATATTACTTTATTGTTTGTTGAAGTTTCTGAGTTCTTCCTTTGAACTTTTTATTTGACTTGGTTTTAGTTGTATTTATTATGTTGTTTATTTTAATTGCTGGTTATACTTTTAGTATATTTTCATTGGTTCTGACTTTACCCCTGGAACAGGATTCTGCTGTATGTGATTGCTTTTATTTTTAGATTGCTTTGGGTCTATTTTTATTTATTGCTTCATTGTACTTTATTTTTATGTTTATTTGTTTTTTCTGTACTTCTGCTTTTCTTCATACAAAATTACATGCTGGACATTTGATTTTTACTTGTTTACTTGGATTTGAGGCTTAGGACTGATTCTGTTTTTTTAGGCTGACTTTTATGTTTTAGTTTTAGTATTAATTGTATTATTTTGCTGGTTGTTGTTTTGGGTATTACTGATGGGGGGGCTGTTCAGGAGGGTTTGGTTGTTGATTTTTCTTCCATTTGGATTCTGGGTATATACTGCTTTAAGTGTCTTCTTGTCTTATAGACTGGGAGTTGCTGATGTAATATTTTGAGCACAAGATTGATTATAATATCCTACTTTTGGATTCAAGTGCATGCTCTAACTGTGGTTTACATAAGGGTTTCCATCTATCCATCAACAACCCCTTTTCCCATTTTTGCTCACAGGGTCAGGGTGTCACTTCAACAGTGACAATCATCTAGAGCCAAGGTATACACAGGGTTTGTCTCTGTTAAAGTGTTTAGACATATATCTTTCCATGGATAAGATTTTTAAGGTTTTTTTTTTTCAAAACATAATCTGATGAAGTCTAGTTTGTGGATAACAGTGTTTATCATGACTGAATAAAGCTTGTTTTTTTCAGTGAACAAGTCTACTTGATTTTTATTATTTTGTAAAACTAAGTATTTACTTCTGCAGTTTTTGGACTGCTAACTCTTACTGAATGCTCAAATGTAAGTGATTGTTGTGATGTTTAAACAAAGAAGCACAAACTGCTGGCTACTCAAACTATGGTCAGCTATTCTCCTTGCGTCCCTATTTTTGCTATTAAATTGGAGGAGATTTTGGCTCTTGCAAAGAAGCAAATAAGGGCAAACCACAGGGCTGGATGGTAGTCCCACTGGCATATACAACTGGGAGGAAGAACAGTTGGTGACAGGTTTGATCCTACCCTCATGTACAGAAATGGTAATTGTAGTCCAGATGCAAACCAGGTATGGACTCTACTGTTAGGCTCCTATAGACCTATTTCAATTTTAAACAATGATTACAATTTTTTTATGGCCCTTTTCACAAATAGACTTGCTAAACACTTACCTTTGCCAATTCACCTGGATCAAACAGGGTTTATCCAAAAGATCTACAATTGCCAGTATTATTAAAAAGTTATTGATTGTACAAAATATATCAATCTCACAACATCACCTGCTGTTGACTAGTCTAGATACCAGTACAAGCCTAAGGCCAAGCCTGGTGGCTGTTCTTGTGGAAAACAATGGCCCATATGGAATTCCTTACCAAGGTTAGGATTTGTAATAGTTCATCAACCAAATTAAAACTGAGCCTGGAGCTGTCTCCTCCTACTGACATACAAAGATACACTAGATATGGCTGTCCTGTCTCCCATCTACTCTTTGCAACTTATTTGAAACTTCTGCTAGTATATTCATGATCTGCATTGGAGAGATACATCTTGGGATTAACTTAGTATGAATTATCCTCTTATGCTGATGACCTTGTAGTCTAGTTCACTATTCTGGAGACAGACTTATCCTTATTGTTTAGTGACGTATACATTTTTGGAGGATTCTTGGGATATAAGGTTAATCCCACTAAATCAAAAACTATCAAGATGCTTTATATTTTATTACCTCAGGTTACAGCATTTTACCCTTTTTTTAGAGAACATGGATCAGATGATCTGTTTAGATCTATAGCACAGGAACACAATGCAATCTTCTTTAGCGGTAACATATAGTGAAATACTAAATAAGGCCAAAGTCTTTCCTGAAATGGAAGAGCCTTTGCCTGGGCATTATGCAGTGGGTACATACAGTGGCACAGTATATTTTACCTCAAAATTTTGTCCACCTCTCAGGGCATGCAATTTTTCCTACCCAGTAATTTTTTGGAAATTTATATCGGCTTGTGAGAAAACCAGGTTCTAATGATTAAATATTAATTTCCATTTTTCTGGGGGGAACAGACCTCCTGGATTTAGAATTATATTCCACACTGATTAGAATCTTTGATAAATTGGTATGACCCAGTCAACAAGATATGTGGCATGGTTTGTTACATCATCAGATAGGGAAGCACCTTGAAGTAAATAAGAAGTTGAATCTCAGTAGGAAATCTCATTCAAGACCATACTCTAAGGACTTCATTTCTTAATGCACACCACTCGTTTCACTTTTAGTTCCACTAATACTTTAGAGTGAAGAAAGGAAATTTTACCCATTGGAAGCCCTCATTATTGGGTAGTTTGGCTCTGGTATATAAGATGATATATGATTAGTTGTCCTAATTTATTTTTTAAGAACAAATAATAAGCAATGATGGTGCAAAAATGTGTGAAGAATTTGGCACCAAGTATAATTTAATGCAATATAAGAAAACCTTGTATACATGATTTACTTGCTAAATTATGTAAGAATGGGTTATATAAAATTAGTGAAGCTGACTGGCCCCCATTTGGATCCCATTGTTAACACACAGTAGAGGACTATATGTAAATGCAAAATGAGTTATTAGCTCCCTACACAAAATAATGTTTATTACTAGGGAAGACCTTCTAGAAAATATATAGGATAATGTAACAGTGAAGTCTCCATAAAGACATCGGGAGAACAGAGTGGACTAAGATATTCTCTACCCTCAGATACAGAACTTACTCTTATAATTTTAGATTTTTATTGATGGCAATACCAATTTAAATATTTTATATACCTGCTAGGCTTGCTACGGTGCATAGTGTTACTGTCCATTGGTGTTAAATGTCTGAGTTTTGGCGGAATTGGATTTATAGAGTCTGAGACTGGTCTGCACTTCATGGATTTAAGCACCTTATTCAGTGCATCTGTGTACCATCTGGCTGGGCTAGGTAACAATATCTGCTGCATAGTTTGTTTTGGGTTATATCCATCCAATTTCCATGGGCTTCAATAAATTTATCTTTGATATTGCTGATAGCTAAAATGTATGGGTCTCACATAAACAAGAATTTACAGTCATATTTAGATATGTTACAGATACATGTAACTCCATATGAATTGCAGGAGTCAGTTCTGGGCACATTGTGGGTGCTGCAAAAAGTACTTTTGGTTAACATCAAAGACTGAAACAATACTAATTTCATGAACTTTAATCATACTTTAACTTATAAATGGATCTAATCCCATCATGGTATTAGATACCCAAAAGTCTTGGAGAAATTAAACCAAGAGTCTGATTCCCATGAGTTAGTCCCTGATTCTGATACCCTCTATCAACTGCTAAAAGGTTTACTTACTACTGGTACTGAAGGGTTAGGAACTAGCAAGCCAGGGAGGTTAGTATAATGGATAAAGTACTTACCTCACAAACACAAGGTACTGGGTTTGAATCTTGCCTTTAAATCTCTTATGATCCTATATGAGTAGATGGGACATCGTAAATTCTTACAGGCAATAGAGCCCACAACCCTCCTGGACATGGGCAGTCATCACTAAATGTAATCTTGGGTATTGATTAGCATTTCTGTGGTATTACAGGGTTCATATTAGAAGAACGAAAACCCTAAACCGCTAATGCTCACATGAGCGAAAATGCCGGTGATTGAAGTTGCTATTGTGGGGAGCTCTACCCCCCACACCCCCCGCTAACTATATATTCTAACTCCAAGGTCACACTACAGTGAGGAAAGGGCAAATATCCCACTCCTCACTGTAACACGACCCCGCAATCCCACTTTCGATTCCCGACATTTTCGCTCATGTCAGCGTTCGCGGTTTATGGTTTTCGTTCTTCTAATATGAACCCGGTCTTACATTGTGATGAAATGGCTAGGCTAAAATGACCTCCAGGTCAATAGCCTATCAATCTCCTATGATCCTATGATACAGCAATTCTTAGCCCTATTTTCCTGTACCTAAACTACTGCATTATTCTTAGTAAGAGTGGAACAATACCCCAAGTTCAACTAACACTTTTAGAAGCTTTACTGATATCAGGAATGTAAATTCCTACCTAGGATATTCAGAAAAACATCCTGTACTAAAGACAGAACAAAGATTCCTAAAATGATGACACAGCAAAACATGCAGCCTACCATAGAGTAACCATAGTGCAGCAAATTTCAGTATTTCATTATTTTTAGCATTTATTTCATAACAACATTGGTCTATCCCTGCTAACTCATATACTTCTCTTTTTGTTCCAAATATGCACCATCTACTGACAAAGACATATTTTTACAAAAAGCATAATAACTACATATCTAATGCAGTGTCATTTGTATTTAGTAGTCTTATTTTGGGGTCCATTGGAGAAGCAGTCATTGGAATCATAAATTTGTTGAGCTTATGCATTATTTTGCATAGACTAATTATTTTTTAGGTCACAGAGATGCCATTATAATGTCTTCTTTGAAACTAGGGTTTGTTGTAGTGGCCCTGTTTTCCAGACAGGGTGCAGAATGTTATCCCACTTTCAGCTTAGTAAAGCAAAAAAAGACATAACCCCAACATTGTACCCCAGATAGATAACTCTTAACAAATTCCACTGCACATCTTTTCAGAAGACAATCTGCCAGCCCTTCCAGATTTACTTGTTCAGTAACAGCTTCCTTAATGCTACACTATTTTCAGCTGAGCAAAGCAACAAGGACATATCGCCTGTCAGCCTTCCCAGAACCATTAACACCGAAATAGTATTCCTGTGTAAGAAATAAATAAGAAACATATATATATATATACATATATATATATATATATATATATATATATATATATATATATATACACACATATACACACATATATACATTTTTTTTTTCAACAGATTCAGAGGTCTTCTTTCACAACTCTCACTCATATACCACTTGTCTCATTGTGAACTCTGTACCCCCTATGTTTGATGTCTTTTATTCATGCACTCTTTCATGGTTGTGTGTTGTCTCTCACAAAAGGCACTCTCCAGTATCTACCAATGGCCAGACATGTTGGACACCATGTATGCTGTCTGGCTGCTAATGGGGTATTTTAAAAAGACTGGCATCTGCAGTCCATAACATGAGGACTGAGTAAACATTTCAGCCCACACTATACTCCTTCCAACCCTCTTGTGCGTGTGTGTGTGTGTGTGTGTGTGTGTCGGGGGGGGGGGGTAACATATACTTTAAAAATTTAACAAGCTATCTCTTTACTACAAGATAAAAGTGTTATTTTTAACATTTTCCAGAACTTAAGAGTGGGATCAGGAATTTAATGTCATTGTCTTTGGTGTCTGGTTTGTATTTCACTACTTGATACCATCAGAAAATTTATAGCTGAAAATTTGGTAAATGTATTGCAATGTTTCATTAAATTACACCATTCAAGTATTTCAAATATCTTAGTTGGTAGCCTGAGGGATGGTACTGAGCTGAGGTTCTATGCCGGCTTGCAATGTGTCATTTTAGTACCTGAATATTAGCAAGTCATTTAGTCAATGTTTTGAAATATTATGCCACTGTTTCCTATGAATGTAGATTACAACCAGACTTTACTGGGATATATCAGACACATGTCCCACATGTGCAATACGGGTACAGATTATTCTGATCCACATACAGACAGAGGGCACATGTTTGTTTATTTATTTATTTAACATTTGTTTACTGGGAAAGTCTGACTGGAACAGACCCCATTTTCAATGGAGGCCCAGGGAGAAATGCTCCAGATGCATGCCTTTATTTCAAGTGTATCGCTAATGGCATGGTGACGTTATCCAACACAAGTAGCCATAACAAGAGTCTTTCTGATTCTCTTCTTACATATTCACCACACCCTATAATATCATGTGTGGTAACCTTGCAATCTTCCAGAACTTGACAATAAAAAACGGTTAACTATTTGGTTCACTTTACATCATACTGTCTACTTACCAAGGAAACAAAAAAAAGACACAGTGGAGAGACAGAGAGACATAAGACTTGTTAGCATTACATAATATAAGGTGTCTACATATGTGGCTAATGTATGTCTCACCAATAGTTTAAAATAAGGCCACACAAGTAAGCTGTGATGTTATGAGGTACTGCCATCTGTGGCAGGGAGAGTTGAGCAGTACATGTGTACATATGCATAGCTAACGAGAGTTTTGTAAATAATTTTATGTTATTTGACTATCACACTGATTTGTAGACATGTTTGAGTTAAAAATATATTTGTTAAGTTGCTTGAGTTAAAAATGCATCAACAATAGGTCCTACTGAACAGAAAGAATGCATGTATATTAGGTTGTATTGTTATAACTGATCAAATATGTATGTTTATCAGAGAACCCTGGAAGGGTGGAAAGTTTGAAATTGTGTTATAGCTTTCAGATGCTGCCACAGATCTTAGCAAAGCTCTGTGTGTGTATATTGTACCACATTCAGGTGACCACAGGTGGTGTCATACTCTAACCAGCATCTGGTTTATTTGGAACTCTCAACAGTACTTTGGAACCTGACAGGAAAGATTTCTGACAGGATATATATCTCACACATCCACACAGACAAAGACAGACATCATCAGGCTTTTGCTGTGGTGAGATACTCAGCACACATCAGCTTGCCTTGCTTTAGTAAGCAGTCAGGGAACAGTAATTCTTTAGTTAGGGACATTTATTGAGAATAGATTAGTACAGTTTTCTGCATCTGAAAGAAACTATCCAACTGTATTATTTTTATATCTTTGTAGTTAAAACTGTTGTTTATTGTATTCAGTATTCTCCTGTTTTCTGTTTTATTATTTATCATTAAATATTTTAATACCTTCTCATTGTGGCTGGTCCTTTAGAGAATACTTTTAACATCTTGAGAATACTTATGCTTTTTTGGTGACACTGTGGCCACTTCTGAAAGCCTTGCTGCTTTGATCACACTCTGCCATTTGTATTAGTATTAATTTTACACAGTATAATTCGGTACCCTTTGTAAGAGCCTTAAAGTAGCTGACTGGTGGCAGAGTGAGTACCTCAGAGTCTGGGCAGAAAGGGGCACAGCTAGTAAGTCTATGCCACATTTTCTTAGGTGTGTGTGCATGTGTAACTCAAATATCCAAGTGTGTATGTCAGCTGCTGGGAAGACAGACATACAGCTCCAAAGTGGTCAGTGTAGACTTTTGTGTGGGTCTGGAAAGAGAGAGTCCAGCCCCAGATCTGGAGTGAGTGCTTGGTACAGTGAGCTGCATCTGAAAATTTTGTATAAATCTATCTTTGCTCTTAGTGATGGTCCCTCACTGGAGTCACTGGTGAGGACTGAGTCTCCTTGATTGCTGGCCTGTAGTAGGGACCCGTCACATATGCCAAGAAAGATTTTGTCTTCTCAAGCAAAAAGTGAAAAGTACAGTTTTGTACCTACCATAAATGTAGATGTTCGAGTGCTAATACAGCTGCAGTAATCACAGATGGGTTTTCAGCCGTCAGGCGGTCCTCGGTCGGCCGAATTCCAAAGTCTTGGTCCGGCGTCGGTTGTCGTCGCATACTCTTCTGATGTCAGGAAGGCCAGAGTATATAAGACACAGCCGACGCCATGTTCTTCAGTCTTTCTTGCCCCAGATGTCAGGTGCCCCCAAAAGGAAGGCAATACATAAATAAAGCTAATCTGCATATGCAAGCAATGCAATGTAAAGCAAAAACAATGTAAGCAAGCAAATAAAACATGGCAGGATAACCCAGTCAAGTGGTATGAAGAGGTTGTTAGGCCCTATGCCTTTACCAAGTGGGGAAGGAGGGAGGGAAACCTGTACTGCAGCTGTATTAGCACTCGAACATTTACATTTATGGTAGGTACAAAACTGTACTATGTTCATCGTGCATACAGCTGCAGTAATCACAGATGGGTAGAGTCCCAAAGCTATGCATAGGGTGGTAGGTACTAAGAGTAACTGGGTTGAGCCAGAATGCCCTGCAAAACGGCAGTGGCAAAGCCTGCTCTTGTTCTGGAATATAAGGGCAGGTGGTAGTGTTTTGTGAAGGTATGTACAGAACTCCAAGTGGCTGCCTCCAAGATATCCTTAGTAGGCACACCTCTGAGGAAGGCTGTAGAGGTGGCTGTGGCCCTGGTGGAGTGAGATCTGATACCAGTAGGGACAGGTTTCCCATGAAAGGAGTAACAAAATCGTATGCAGTGGCCAATCCACTTGGAAATGGTCTGTTTGGTAACTGGTTTTCCTGGAGCCCCTACGGCATAGGACACAAAAAGTTGGTCTGATTTCCTGAAGGACTTTGTTCTGTCCAAATAGTAACGTAGCTGCCTATGGATGTCTAAAGAGTGAAGCAGTCTTTCCCCTTTGTTTTGAGGGTTAGGATAAAAGGTAGGAAGGTGTATGGCTTGGTTTAAGGCTGCCCTAGATACCACTTTAGGCATAAAAGATGGGTTGGTACGAAGGGAAACCCTGTCCTGATGGAAGATGAGGAAGGGTTGCACCGCCATGAGGGCCTGTAGTTCAGAAACCCTATGAGCTGAAGTGATGGCCAGAAGGAAAGCTGTTTTCCAGGACAAATATTGTAGATCTGTTGAAGCAGCAGGTTCAAAGGAAGGCAATGTTAATTTTTCTAGTATGTAATTAAGGTCCCAGGCTGGTATTGGTTGTTTCCTTGGAGGTCTTATGTTCTTAGCCCCTCTGAGGAACTGCCATAAGAGTGGGTGTGAGAATAAAGGAGGATCCGTGTTGAATTCTGCAGAAATGGCTGAGGCGTGTATTTTGATTGAAGAAAATGAAAGTCCACTGCTGAGTAATTCAGCTAGGTACTGTAAAACATGAGGCAAGTTCAATTTTCTAGGGTCCTGTCCTCTTTTCTCATTCCAACAGCAAAACCGCTTCCATTTTGCGGAGTAAGCTTTTCTAGTAGATGGTCTTCTGGCCTCCAAAATGACATCCTGCACCTCCTTGGAGAGTAGAGTTTGATGTGGTGTTAAGGAATTTTCCATGCAGCGAGGTTGAGTGTTTTCAGCTGGCTGTGAAGGGTCTTGTAGTTGTTCTGTGTCAGCAGAAGAGGTATTAGAGGCAGGTACCAGGGAGGAGTATGTGTTAGGCTCCTCAGGAGTGGATACCAGTGTTGCCTTGGCCAGTCTGGAGCAATCAGTATCATCCTCGGTTTGTCTGTTCTTGCTTTCAAAAGCACCTTGGGCAGAAGAGGCAGAGGTGGGAATGCATAAACTGTCCATGTTGTCCAACTGAATGAAAGGGCGTCCACTTTCCAGGCCTTTGGATGGAAGGTCCTTGAACAAAACCTTTTCAATTGATGGTTTCTGTGGGAGGCAAAAAGATCTATATCTGGCCTCCCCCATGCTTGAACTATCTCCGTAAACACCTGTGGATGTAGTTTCCATTCATGTGGATCTGTCATATTCCTGCTCAGAATGTCTGCCAGTGTGTTTTCCATCCCTGGCAAGTACTGTGCTTGAAGTTTGATTTGTCTTTCCAGAGCCAAGTTCCAAAGAGTCATGGCTAGTCTGCACAAGGGGTATGAGTGAGTTCCTCCTTGTTTATTTATGTACCACATTACTGTGGTGTTGTCTGTTCTTATGAGCAATTGTCCTGGATGCAGGAAGTCCTTGAAAGCTGTAATTGCATTTATTACTGCCAGCATTTCTTTTCGATTGATGTGAAGGTGCTTTTCCTTTTGGGACCATCTGCCCTGAATGCACCTGTCCTTCATGTGCGCCCCCCCCAGGCGTAATCTGAGGCGTCTGTGGTTATGACTTGTTTTGCTTGAGGCTTGCAGAATGGGAGGCCTGTGTTTACTTGACATGCTTGGGCCCACCATAGGAATTCCTTTTGAAGACATGGAATTATTGGAATAATTGCTTCCAAGCTGTGACTGTGCTGAGACCATAGATTTTTTAGGTACCATTGAAGTTTCCTCATATGCAGCTTTGCACACGGGATTAGAAGAATGCAAGATGCCATGAATCCCAGAGCCTGCAGGATTTTCCTTGCAGTAAGCCTGGTACTTTTTGCTAGTATTTTGAAGTACTGAGATAATTGCCCTTGTTTTTCTGGCGTAAGGTATGCCATCTGGGTGTTTGTGTCCAAGCTGGCACCCAGGAAGGTTATTTTCTGAGAAGGTGTTAGCTTTGATTTCTCCTTGTTGATGGTGTATCCCAGAGAAAGCAGTAACCGTGTCACATATGCTAGATGTTCCAGTAGAATATGTTTGCTGTCCGCTTGGATCAGGCAGTCGTCCAGATAAGGGTAAATTTGTATCCCTTGAAGTCTGCAATAGGCAATCACTGATGCCAGGCACTTGGTGAATACTCTGGGTGCAGTAGATAAGCCAAAGGGCAATGCAGAGAATTGATAGTGGATTGAACCTGCAAGAAATCTGAGGTATCTTCTGCAGCTTTGTCTGATTGGGACATGCAGGTATGCCTCCTTGAGGTCCAATGTTACCAGCCAAAACTCCTTGCCCAGCATGGGAAGAAGTTGCTGTAATGTGAGCATCTTGAATTTTGGTACGAGTAGAAATGTGTTTAGGATGGATAAGTCCAGAATGGGTCTCCAGTCGGTTCCTTTTCTTGGTACCAGGAAAAGTCTTGAATAAAAACCTTGACCTTGCTGGTGCGTAGGTACCTTTTGTATAGCCCTCATGTTTAGGAGCTTTGAAATTTGCAGTTGTGCCTCTACCCTTTGATTTTGTGGTAGGTTTGGCATGCCTCTCATTTTTGGAAGAGTGTGAAATTGAAATTTGTAGCCTCTGTTTATAATGTCCAGTATCCATTTGTCTGTTGTGACAATACGCCAATTGCTTGCAAATAATGCTAGTTTCCCTCCCAAAGGTGCTGCCAGCTGAGATTTGCTTGGCATGGAAATGAGGGAGTCATTGAGTTTGCTTCCTGTATTGTTGTGCGCTGTCTTCACCACCTCTTGGTGCTGGAGATTGCCATTGTCTGCCTCTATATGACCCTTGTGATTGCCCTCTGCCACTTCCGCGTCTGTATCTGCCTCTTTGGGGCTTGTCAGTGGCTGGAAAGGACCAGTTTTTTGATGGCCAATTCCTGCTAAATCGTGGTGGCTGGACCTGTAAGAAAGCTTTGACAGTTTGCATAGATTTGGCTTTCTCTTCCATTTTTCGTAACATATCCTCAGCATTAGTACCAAAAAGAACATCCTTTTGTAAAGGTGCATCAAGGAGTTTTGCTTTCACATGATCAGGCAGATTTTGTTCCCTAAGCCAGGCATGCCTGCGAATGACTGATCCTGTAGCCGCCGCTCTACTGGAGGCCTCTAGGGCATCATAACCACATTGTAAAGTGTGTTTACCCACTTGTTCTGCACTATGCATCATATCCTGTAACTCTTTTAAATCTGGTTGTTCAGGTTGAGACATTTTGTTTTTTAATTGTGATAACAGGAACTGTTGATATTTAATCATATGAAACTGGCAGTTTAAGGCCCTCATGGCTAGGGTGGCCGAGGTATAAACTTTCTTACCCCACCTTTCTAGAGATCTGGACTCCCTTTCTGCAGGAAGTGGATTCTTGGCAGTGGAGGCCTTTATTCCCTTAGGGCCTTGTGAAATGGTTTCAGGGTCAGCATTATGGCCTTTGTAGAGAAATTGGTGAGAACTGGGTACTCTGTAATATCTATCAGGCTTAACTGGTGCAGGAGGCAGTGAATCAGGATTAAAACAAGCCTCCGAATAGACATCATCCAGAACCTCCAAAACAGGGGGAATAGCCAGAGGTCTGTGCTGAGGTAACCAAAGAAATTCCCTAAGTCTTTTCTTGGAATCTGAAAAGTCTTGGCCTTCCCAATGGAAGTGTTCCCTCAAGGTGTGCAAGGTTTCCCCAAAAGAAAAATCCTCAGGGGGGGATACAGAAGGAATAGACTGCTCTGCATCCGAATCCTCAAAAGGGGAGTAAGAGTGTTCCTCAGCATCAGAATGCTCTGATAAAATGGATCCCTGATCAGAAGAGGGGGATTCTTCCTCCACTCTGGGTCTCTTGTCAGGAGGGGGCTGAGAACCTCTGATAAGAGTTATTAGATCCTCAGCCATTTTAAGCATCTGCTTCTTAGGCATGGGTCCAGGAGATGGGCCTTGAGCAGCAGGCCTAGTGTGATGCCTGGCTGCTTTGGATTTAGTAAAGGCCTTAATAGAAAAAGAGGATGAAGGCCTAAATACACCATGGGTGGATGTAGATCTGTCCACATTAGTAGGCTCGACATAAGCTGGGGCTTCGGTTGTAGTCAGGGAAAGGGCCGATGACCCAGCGGTCTCGGGTACAGAAGACACCGCCGAAGGAGTGTCGTCGGTAGTCAGGGACTGCAAAGGTGTCTCACTGAGAACCGGACCACGTGGAGCCTGTTTCGGCGTGGTGTTGGTGGAGACCGCGGGCCTCGCATGTCAGTCCTTTTCCTTGAGTTTTTTGGATAAAACGGTAGTCGGAGTGTCCGACGACATTTTATAGTCAAAAGCTTTACCAAAAAAGTGTTGGGCGAACTCCGCCCGACGCTTGATAGTGCGTTTATTGAAGGTAGCGCAGCAGCGTTTACAGCCCGAGACGTCGTGGTCTGGGCCCAAACAAGGTATGCAAAGGGAATGGAAATCCTTATGCGGTATTTGCTTCCCACAAGAAATAAAATTATTAACTTTTTCTGACATCGGTCTGAGGCAAGAAAAGATTCCCCAACGGGGTACTTAGCTTTAATGAAGACTTCGGTTCCAAATATTTTCGTAATTCAGGAGCTGGCCGACCGGCACTTGCGAACTGCTTTTGCTTCGGGCACCGCGCGGCAAAAAAGACTGAAGAACATGGCGTCGGCTGTGTCTTATATACTCTGGCCTTCCTGACGTCAGAAGAGTATGCGACGACAACCGACGCCGGACCAAAACTTTGGAATTCGGCCGACCGAGGGACCGCCTGACGGCTGAAAACCCATCTGTGATTACTGCAGCTGTATGCACGATGAACATCATATATAATCTAGTAGTAAATATTTTTTACCCAAATCATTTCAAAGTATTCCAAAAATTTGTGAGCAAATTCTGACTTGTGGTAGCAAAAAATCAACTATAGTATATACTCTGTGTGTTACCTATACTGTAATATCCATGGATCTTTGGCATTTTATTGAAAAAGCACATTGTCAAAACCATATGGTCAAAACCATATGCTCAACAATGCAGTTAACTGAAAAACTGACAAAGTCACAAAACACCTGCCAACAACACAAAATAAAAGCAACAATATTATTGCTATTACATGTATTCCTATCCTCCAGGAAGGCACTCACTTGCAATATCATTTCCAGTAGCAACGTACCTAGAGGTGAATAAAATTCTCAAAAAATTTACGAAAAAGTTATTATTTTTTGAATGCCCTGTTTTTAATTGCTGTCTAGAAACTGTTAAACACAATCTTATGTGTTGTTTTTGAAAGGGAAAAAAACGTTCACTGTCTGAATGCATCAGAAGAAACAGAGCACTTATAAAACATGACATCAGTTTGTAAACTCAGCTTTTTGTCTTCATGAACATGAAAGGTATTACACTCAACATGTAAGTGTGTGTATAGTGATATTTCTGTATATGATAAGAATAACATACATTAGAATAAAGGTATTAATAAAGGTAACTGAACTGATGCGTTCTTCAAGCAATGATTTCATAGGTTTGTCTCACTTTGTAAGATTTCTTTTAAAACACTGCTACTGTAATCCCAGATGAATTGCTGAAATGCATATCCATTTAGCCCTCATGAATTATGGATTTTTTTGCTGAAGAATATTTTTCTACAAATAGGTTTCATGCTTCTGACCTATGGCAGAGACCTCATCTCTGTATCTAGTAATAAACAATGTGTAGTGCTAACATATAAACACGGTTTATTTGTCCAGCCTACAGCAATGCCATATAACTGTATCTCGTAATAGAGGAAAGCTACTTCTACCTTCTTTAGAATCTCTCTGAAGTAGTTATTTGTAAGCAAATATATTAAAAGAAATACAATCAGCAAATATATATTATTGCTGAATATTCAAGAAGAGTAGATGTGTACAGTTCTTGGGAATGTTTCAAGTAGCCTTGTATAATATATGTGAGAAACATCAGCATTCCTCCTTTGTGCTGTTACCTATAACTTCTTGTAAACGTCATCTAGAATGTGCAGTACCTTACTATCTGGAAACATATACTGCAAGCTGAAAATTCTGTTTATAAATGCACTTCCATGGTTGTTTGTAAGTTGCCTTACCTGGTAGCTAGGCATACAAACCCAACCACATAGCATATAGTCACCAAGGAATGGTGGCAGGCTGTCAGCAGGACATAATCGAGCATCATTATTATCATCATCATTATTTTCTGGAATGGCACACCTGGTCAGACTGGGAAACACCACTAGATGATACATGTTAATCAATCAATAGGGATTTCGGCATATGCAAACACTTTAAAAAAAGTTTTGCAAACTACATTCAGTGAACCTCAAAGGAAGTCATTTTTAGAAGAGGGGTAAGCCCTCTTGCACCCTCCATAAAAACATATGTATACCAACTGAGAGGTCACACAAGATTAGAGAAAGATAGACACTCCTCTATAACCGAAACAAGCTGAAAGCAGTTTTAGCAAATTTCACTCAAACTATTTGCCTTTTCCAAAATTGTTATCAAAGAATGGACACAGTCGTTTTGCATGTGTGAGCAATACAAGATCAGGTCTGACAGAGCAAAGGTTTGTATTTAGATATGGTAATGAGATGCCAATAAGGTGTTTCTGTGTGTGGCTTTCCTGTAATTTCTCTCCATCATGCTAATTGACCAACCCACACTGGACAATTAATGTGGGTGGAATTAGTTCTCAGAATACTGATGCTTGTAGTTTTATACTGTTTTGTGCAGTTATTTTGAAAAGTTACATAAAATACGGAGGTCCTATTTATTATCTATGTCTTAATTTTAAAATAGCAGTAATGACTCAGTACATTTTCAGTTTATTTATTTATTTTTTTTCCCATCATTTGCAGGTGTTGGAGTCTTGTCACTCTTATCCAGAAGCTGTTGAAGTACTCATAAACTCATATGAACATATCAAATCCACAAGAAAGTGGAGAAAGGTTATACCTGGAGATGTTTACAAGGTATCTACATTATTCTCTTTGGAAGATTATCCAGGTGAAGTAACAAGTAATAATCCTGAAAAAAAACTTAAAGCTGTCTACTTATAAAGTATTTACTTCATAATAAACATGTAATGTATTGCATCTATTATGCATACATGGAAATTGGGGCATACATGTCTGTGTTAGAATACGCAAATATGTCAAATGTGAGAAATATTTGCATGTACTATAAGGAAAGGCTTAAGCCCTAAGAATATACACACTGGGGGAAATGAAAAAGATATGGGCACGCAGCATAATCATGGTTAAACAGTATGGCAGAGAATTAAACATAAAAGGCAGGGAAGGATAACCAGGTAGGGGAAGAAATTAACAAAGAGAGTTTTACAGTTCAGTATAGAGGGATAAGGTTATGAGCTGCTAATAAGTGCCATTCTCTAGCCCCGAGTTTGATTCCCACCAATGCATTTGCAAATTTAGCTCCAATATTACTATTATGGCAAAGAGATTGGACTTTGGCACTTATTAATAAAATAGATAGGAAAAGTACAGTTGTGTACACTTACTATAAATGTAGATGTTTGAGTGTATTCACTGTTGCAGTCATTACAATTCGGTTATCCTGCTGGCAGGCTACCCTCAGTCGGCCTGAATTCCAAAGTCTAGGTCCGGCGTTGGTTGCTGTCGCCTCTTCCCTGACATCAGTGTGCCAGGGGTATAAAAGATGCAGCCGACGCCATTTTCTTCAGTTTTTCTTGCCCCAGATGTCAGGTGCCCCCAAAAGGGTAGGCTAAAAATATGTCAATAAAACATGCATGCACCAAAGTATATATTTTGCCTTCATCTACAAGCAAATACACCACATAGGTTGTATAGAATAATTCCAGCAAATAAATGAGGGATGGCGGGTGGGTAACCTGGACCGCAACAGTGAATACACTTGAACATCTACATTTATGGTAAGTGTACACAACTGTGCTATGTTCTTCGTGTTTCACTGTTGCAGTCATTACAATTGGGTTGAATCCCAAAGCTAAGGTTGGGAGGCTGGAGCTAAATAGCATTAGGGGCGGCTATTAGGCCCTGCAGAACTGCAGTGGCAAAGCCTGCCCTGGATTTAGAGTAGAGTGGTAGGTGATAGTGCTTTGTGAAGGTGTGCACTGAACTCCAAGTAGCAGCCTCTAAAATGTCTTTGGTTGGTACTCCCCTGAGGAAGGCTGCTGAAGTGACTGCTGCTCTGGTTGAATGTGGCCTAATGCCCTTAGGTACTGCCTTGCCATGTTGAGAATAGCAGAAATGAATGAAGTGGCCTATCCACTTTGAAATAGTCTGCTTTGAGATAGCCTTTCCTTGTGATCCTGCAGCATATGCCACTAGTAATTGCTCTGTCTTTCTGAAAGCTTTGGTTCTGTTCAAGTAGATGCGTAGCTGTCTGTGTATGTCCAAAGAATGCAGGATTCTCCCCCCCTTATTCTGTGGGTTTGGATAAAAGGCAGGCAGATGAATAGTTTGGTTAAGGGCCACAGTGGACACTACCTTAGGCATAAATGTCGGGTTTGTCCTCAGAGAAACCCCGTCTGGATAAAAAATGATAAAAGGTTCCACAGCCATGAGTGCCTGCAGCTCTGAGACTCATCTTGCAGAAGTTATTGCTAGGAGCAGAGCTGTTTTTCAAGATAAAAACTTTATATCAGCTGCAGCGGCTGGCTCGAAAGGAGGCAGGGTGAGTTTTTCCAAGACATAATTGAGGTCCCATGCAGGTACTGCTGATCTCCTTGGAGGCCTTACATTTTTGGCCCCTGTGAGGTACTGCCTTAACAAAGGATGAGAAAAGATTGGTGGCTCTGTATTGTAATGAGCCAAAATGGCAGAGGCATGAATTTTTATAGATGAAAAGGATAGGCCTTTGCCCAGCATCTCAGTCAAGTATTGCAAAATCTGAGGAATGTTTGGTACAGCTGTGTCAGTTCCTTGTGCCTGGTTCCAAGCACAGAATCTCTTCCATTTTCCAGCATAGGATTTTCTAGTACTAGGCCTTCTGGCCTCCAAAATGACATCCATCACCGCTTTAGTGAGATGCGTGTTTTGTATGACTACATTATCCGCCATGCTGCCAGATTTAAGGTCTTGAGTTGGCTGTGCAGGATCTGATTGTTCTGCTGGGACAGTAGATGAGGTACTTGAGGTAAGATCCAGGCTGGGCAATGACACAAGTTCCTTAGGATTGGATACCAGTACTGGCGTGGCCAGTCTGGGGCAATCAGTATCATTTTTGGCTTCTCCTGTCTGACCTTTAGGAGTACCTTGGGGAGGAGAGGCAGAGTAGGAAAGGCATATACTGTTAAGTTTTTCCAGCTGAAAGATAGGGCATCCACTTTCCATGCTTGTCTGTGATAAGTCCTTGTGCAGAATCTCTTTAGTTGGCAGTTGTGAGGTGAGGCAAATATATCTATGTCCGGGCATCCCCATTTCCTTGTTATCATTCTGAAGACTTGTGGATCCAATTTCAACTCGTGGGGATCCATGAGGTTTCTGCTTAGTTCGTCTGCCAGAGTATTTATCTTTCCTGGCAGGAATTGTGCCTGCAGATGTACTTGGTAAGTCAATGCTGTGTCCCACAAAGTCATGGCTAGTCTGCAAAGGGGGTAGGAATGAGTGCCTCTCTGCTTGTTTATGTACCACATGACCATGGTATTGTCTGTCTTTATCAGTAGTTGTCCCGGATGAAGTAAGTCCTTGAAGGCTGTCAGGGCATTTTGAACAGCTAGCATCTCTTTTTGATTGATATGCAGATGCATTTGGTTTGTGGACCATGTGCCTTGAATACATCTTCCTGCCATGTGAGCTCCCCAGGCATAATCCGATGCATCCGTTGTTAATGTCTGTGTGGCTAGGGGTAGAGTGAATGGCTGTCCCTTGTTCTGGTGACAGGCCTTCTCCCACCATCGAAACTCCTGTTGCAGGCAGGGAATGAGAGTAACTATTGTTTCCAGGCTGTGGCAATGTTGAGTGCAAACACTTTTTAGGTATCATTGAAGTTTCCTCATATGCAGTCTTGCATATGGAATTAGTAGAATGCAGGATGCCATGAAGCCCAAAGCCTGCAGAATTTTTCTTGCAGGTAACTGGATCTTTGTTGCCAACAGTTTGAAATAGGTAGTCAGTTGTCTTCGTTTGTCTGGTGTGAGATAAGCCATCTGGGCAGTTGTATTTAAGCTTGCACCCAGGAATATTATCTCTTGAAAGGGTACTAGTTTTGATTTCTGTTCATTGACTGTGTACCCTAGGCATGATAGTAGTCTCTTTACAAATGCCAGATGCTGTAGTAGAATGTCCTTGTTCTCTGCTTGAATGAGGCAGTCATCCAAGTAAGGATATATTTGTATTCCTCTTTGTCTGCAGTATGCAATTACTGGTGCCAGACACTTTGTAAAGACCCTGGGAACAGTAGATAAGTCAAAGGGCAGTGCAGAGAATTAGTAGTGCATTGAGCCAGCTTTGAATCTGAGGTATCTTCTGCATGTTTGTCTGACTGGGACATGCAGGTATGCCTCTTTTAGATCTAAAGTCACAAGCCAAGCCTTCTTGCCCAACATGGGCAGAAGCTGCTGTAGAGTCAACATTTTGAATTTTGGAATATCCCAATATGTGTTTAGAATAGATAGGTCCAGTATTGGTCTCCAGGCTTTGTCCTTTCTGGGTACCAAGAACAGTCTTGAATAGAATTCTTGTCCCTGCTCTTGCTCTGGTACTTTTTGAATGGTCCTCATGTCCATGAGGGATGAAACTTGTTTTTGTGCCTCTGCCCATTGATTGTGTGGCAGGTCTGGCATACCGTTTGGCCTTGGCAGGGTGTGAAAGTGAAACCTGTAGCCTTGTGATACTATATTTAGAACCCATTTGTCCTGGGTGATCATGTGCCAATTTTGTGAAAAAAGTGCTAGTTCCCCCCCAAAGGGGCTGCCAAAAGATAAGTGCTTGGTTTTGGAAGTGGAAAGTCATTGAGACTGTTTCCTGTATGGCTGTGTTTTTTCCTCTCCGCTCTTGGAGGTAAAAGCACCCCATTGTTTAGGCCTGTATGAGCCCTGGGGCTGTGATCTGCCTTTGTGGCCTATCAGACACTGGAAAGGACCAATTCTTTGTAGGCCAGTTCCTGCTAAATCTGGGAGGCTGTACCTGCAAGAAATCCTTGACTGTTTGTATAGATTTAGCTTTGTCCTCCATTTTCTTCAACACCTCTTCTGCTTTAACACCAAACAAAGTATCATGCTGTAATGCAGCATCTAATAGTTTTGCTTTAACATGATCAGGCAAATTCTGTTCTTTTAACCAAGCATGCCTCCTAATGACAGAACCTGTAACAGCGGCCCTGCAGGAGGCCTCTAGAGAATCAAAACCACATTGCAAAGTATGATTTCCAACTTGTTCAGCTGCATGCAATAAATCCTGCATTTCCTTGTTGTCTGCACATTCTGAATTTTCTGACATTTTCTGTTTAAGCAGTGACATAAGATATTGATGATATTTAAGCATATGAAATTGGCAATTTAAGGCTCTTACAGCCAAGGTTGCAGAAGTATAAATCTTTTTACCCCATCTCTCTAGGGCCCTAGAATCCCTATCAGAGGGGATAGGTTTTTTTGCAGTAGAAGTCTTGACCCCTTTGGGACCCTGAGAGATGGTTTCTGGGTCAGCAACAGGGTTTTTATAAAGAAATTTATGTGAATCAGGAACCCTGTAGTATCTGTCTGGCTTAACAGGAGCTGGTGGTAAAGAGTCTGGAGAGAGACTGGACTCTGAAAATACATCATCTATAATGTCTAAACCAGGTGGGATAGCAATGGGCCTGTGTTGAGGCAATAAAAGGAAGTCTCGGAGCCTTTTCTTGGATTCTGAGTAATCCTGGCTCTCCCAGTGGAAATGCTCCCTCATAGTATGCAGTGTCTCCCCAAAAGAATAATCCTCAGGAGGGGAGGCTGAAGGGATAGATTCTTCAGCATCAGAGTCCTCATAGGGAGGAAGAGAATATTCCTGTTCAGATGAGGAATCAGAGGAAATGGTCTAAAGATTCGTATTATACCTCTTGCCTAGGCCTCTTATCAGAAGGGGGGATGGGAACCCCTGATCAAAGTAATAAGGTCTTTGGCCATTTTAAGCATCTGTTTCTTAGGCATGGAGGCCTGTCCAGGAGAATGCTGTACTTGTTTCTTTGTCTTTAGAGTTGCTTTAGTCCTTGCCTTTGAAGCTGAAATAGGTTTCACATGTAACTGTGTAGGTCTGAAACCCTCAGAAGCCGATGCCTGCTCAGCGGCTCCGGACCCATCTGAGGGAATTGTTTCCGAGTGTCCAATACCTTGAGTTTCCAGTGGCCTCTTCAGCTCCACATGGGAGTCGGAAGCGGCCTGTGGCTCTGAGGTAGCGGGCGTCAGGGACTGCGAAAGCACCTTACTGAGAACCAGCGAACCGGCGACAGGCCTAGCGCAAGCCTCATCGTCAGTTTTGGATCTCGGATGCCTGTCCTTTTCTTTTTCCTTGCGCTTTTTATAAACTCCGGTAGTTGGTTGTTCCGACGGCATTATGTAATTAAATCTTCTGCCAAAGTAATGGAATGCAAAATCGTGCTGACGCTTAATAGTGCATTGGTTAAATCTAGCACAAAACCGACAACTAGCAATGTTATGGTCAGGGCTTAGGCAAGGAATATAGTAAGAATGAAAATCATTATGAGGTATTTGCTTCCAACAAGAAATACAATTGTTAACTTTTTCTGACATCGGTCTGGAGCAAAAAAAAAGTTTCCCCAACGGGGTACTTAGCTTTAATGAAGACTTCGGATCTGAATTTCGAATTTGAAAAACTCAGGAGTCAGCCGACCGGCACTTGCGAACTGCTTTTGTTTCGGGCACCGTGTGGCAAGAAAGTTCATAGGTTCATAGGTTCATAAAAGACTGAAGAAAATGGCGTCGGCTGAATCTTTTATACCCCTGGCGCACTGACATCAGGGAAGAGGCGACAGTAACTGACGCCGGACCTAGACTTTGGAATTCAGGCCGACTGAGGGTAGCCTGCCAGCAGGATAACCCAATTGTAATGACTGCAACAGTGAAACACGAAGAACATCATGCTATTCACCCTCACTTTATAAAAATGCATGCAGTTTTAAATAAATTAATATTACTATATAAGCTCACAGATCTATTTAAAGCTCTGTATCCAACTACAAAATATTTCTTCCTTTACTCTGCAGCAGGTAAGCCCTACTCCCATACTAGTTACTTCTTAGCATTAAACTCCATAACCACTACCTCTATTGCAATGGTCTTGATAGCTTCAGGATACTTTTCCATTCATTCTTGTATAAAACTTGTCTCACAAAACCAGCACTCACAGACTCCACTCAAAATTCCTGAATGACAAAAACATTCAGGTAACTGAATAGAAACAAATGCCACTTAAACTAAAGACAGAAGCTTTCAATGTCATGCTATACAAGATGTGCAGAAGTAAAACTTCATGGAAAGGATTACAAAAAACTTTTTAACTTAACAACCTGAAATTAGAATTAAATGTTTTAGAAAGGCAGCTAGAATCTGAGAGTCAGTATTAACTGACTGAAAAGGGTGGCTGTGGTGATGCAGCGTTTAGCGTTGCTGCCTCACAGCAAGAGGTTCTCCAGTTCGATTCTCAGCTGGGGTGCCTTCTGTGCCAAGTCTGCATGTCCTCCCTGTGGTCACATGGGTTTCCTCTGGGTGCTCCAGTTTCCTCCCAAAGACATGCTGTAGGTGGATTGGGCACTCTAAATTGGCCCTGTGTGGGCCTTCTGTCCAAGGTTGGGCGCCAGGCTGGCAACTTGTCACTGTAAAACTGCTGATCATGAGCAGACAGGTGATCTGCTGTGGTGACCCCTAACCAGGAAAAAATGGAAGAAGAAGTATTAATGGGTTGAAAATGAAACATACAAAATACTTTCTTGTACACTTACTGACTTTTTTGCATTAGAAAACAAAGTGTTTTGTATTTATTCTGATTGTCAGCAAATCTTTTCTAAGCTTTTAACAAATATTATTTATATTGATAGCCCTCTGTCATGTAAAAAACAGCTGCTTCATCACACTTAAGTCTCTGATATAATATCACATGAAGGCATTACACTGAAAGGACACATATTACCAACATATGGAATAATCAAGAACATACCTCTCAGCCTCTCAATGCAAGAAATCTAGACAAAGCCAGAATGAATGGGGGAACAAAGGCCCAAAAATAGGGACAGAATTTAAATATTGCTCTTACAAACTTAGAAAGTTACCAGAATAACAAGTTTTGCATAATTATGTATTTTCTGAAGGATATAAAGTCTGAAACTCAAATGTCTGCCATTATTTAATATTATTTAGTGACTTCAATCTTCAATGATTTGCCAGAAAAACACAAATTTTATGAGGAACAGACCAAAAATAGAGGCAAAAATCTAGACAGTCTGCAAAATTCTGTTGATCCAGAAGTATCAGGTAAGGAGGGAACTTAGCCAACCATAAAAACGTAGTAGGTTTCTTCGTCATCAACCAATCCACTTAGAGCCTTCATAACACTAAAATAAGTTAAAAAATAAATATCTGGAAACAAAAGTTAAAGACAGTGCCAGGCCTCAATGTTTTTGGTCATCTACACATATAACACAGGCAAAATCATCTACAGTTGTTAGTAAATGATAAAACAAAATCTCACTCTTTTAAAGACAAGTACCACAATCAATAAGAAATATCCTAAATTTTGAGATGCTGCAAGTAAATACTTACTGACCAATCACTGCACAATCTCCATAATAAGTCTGGACATTTACATTCTAACAGCAATCCTCATAGAGAGATGTGCTGCAGGATCCATGAACATTGTGCCCTATGAATTAGAGCATGTGTGCTGTGAAACTGTGTATCAAAGCCATGTGTGTGTTAGAAAGTGGGCTACACAATGGGTAAGAACGTGTACACTGTCTTACACTATTGTGTAGCCACAGTATTCCATGCATAGAATGCTCATGCAAATGCTCTCCCCAGGACTGCAGTCAGTTTGCAAACGTTACACCAACTGCATATGGGCTGGTCTCAGCAGGGTAATTTATAGATCTAGAACTACATACCTGGTAGATGGTAAGTGTAAGAGATTCATAACAAAACAGAAGAACGCTTTTTACTGCAGTGCAGTATAGTGTGTTTACTTAGCCATTCTTTCCGTAACAGTTACACTTGTAGTCGTCCATTCACGTTTTTCCCTTTGAAGTTACGTAGGTTAGTACTAAGCTAACTGCCCTTGTGAGCCATTTTAAGCTTAGCCAATTATCCCTTGTGAGACTCAAACCCTGAAGCTTGTGATTGTAAGGCAAACACTTTAACCATTAGGCCACCCTCACAACCCCTTGAAAATAACCAGTCTCTGCACAGCTCGAACCCGAGACCCTGCACACTATAGACGATGTGCTTTACCACTAAGCCATGGCAGATATACAGATCTTATGAAGTGCAGGAAAGGTCTCTTCTGATGGTTAGACAGTTAAGATCATAGATGCACCAACAAAACCATTATTTGACTGAGCCTTGCTTATTATTTCTGCTGAAAAGTGCAAATCATCTATGTCTACAAATATAAAAACAGGATAGATGGCAATGATGTTCTTTGTCATCTCACCTTTTTAACATTTACCCAGAATCTCTGTAAGTCATATTTACAATAATAATAAGATAAGCAGATGTGGCAATCAGACTGTCATACTAACCACATGTAGATGGTGCCCTCTGTTTCTTCTCATCTATTTACTCCATCCCAGCATTCTTTCAAGAAACCAGATCTTTCAATGAAGTCTCCCATTACATACTAATCTGTAATAACTCAGACATTATGGTATTATACCGCGTTACATTGTCTACTATCTTAAATGGGTTAAAAATTTTATTTAAATGGGACAGCTAAGAGTAAGCGGTTTTCTTTGCTTGTGCATCGCTTAAAACTCATTTTAAACTCATTTAACCTGAAAAAAAGTTAAAAACAGCAACAAGATCTTTGCTGTTGCTGTCGCTAATAAGCTATGTTAAAAAGTTTAACATAGCGGGACAAAAAAAAAAAAGCAAAGATCGTTGTTTTTTTAACGCTGTATGTCGCTATGTTTAACTCTTTTTTCTTTTATGTATTCAACTTTCTTACTTACGGAAGGGCGACGGCGACCCGGCCTTTTTTATATTGTATATTACAAGTTACAGACGCGCTGGTTGGGCTGGCCAATCCAGTGGCGCGTTCTTAGTAGGCATTGTATAATAGACAATAAAACACACTATCTCTTTAACAACTGAGCCATATCAATGTATTCATATATTACATATTTGAACACTAAATAATCTAATAATCTTTCAGGCTTCCCCTGTGTCATCCTTTATTTTAAGTTATCAAAAAAGTGAAAGAAAGTATGGTTAATTGGAATAAAGTAAGACTTATGCTGTTAATCATTGTCTTCACTATGAAAAAAACGTTTTCCCAGAATAGTTTGTTTCCTGCATTATTTACAACTAAATAAATAGGACATTTTCTGCAACCATGATAATACTATAAAAGCATATTTAGTTGGGATAAATTATTCAGCCTTATGAAGTTGGTTTGCTGGGAAAATCAAATTTTATATTTTGTGATGTCTTCTAACATGAACACTGTGAATAAAATTTAAGTTAAAAGTAGTATGTGCTGTGTTTCAGGAAATATCTTATCCTGTGTTTGCCCAGTATCTTAGAACTCAGCCGGATCTAAACACAATACTCAGTAGGAGCCTACATGGCCTAACTTACTTTACCATCTTTCATCCACACAAAGCTTACTACAATGCCCGCCCCCCCCAAAAAAAAAAAAAAATGTACACCGCTGTTACAAATGCTCATGCCTGAATTAAGAAGGTGAATATGACAAGAAATTGAATCATCTGGCAGTCTGTAATGGACTATCACAATTTTACATTAAATTCAAGACAACTTCACATATTCTATCATTGGGACAGCTTACAACTATCTTTTTTTTTTTCTTTATTGGATTGCAAGCTAGGATCTACCAAACAGATATTAGACAGCCAACATGGCTCACAAAATGTCAATAGAGGTTAACCAATTATTATTTTGTTTATAGATGTCACTACTGTTATTCACAACAGTAAGGATGAAATTCAGTATATTCAAAATGTCTTACAGTTGATACCATTTCTTATTTGTTCCCTCATATTTATAAAGACCACCTAATTTTAAACGTTACTAGTTTATTCCAGTTAACAGAACAGATGACTAGCAGAAAAGAGTTTTATGCATAACTGGAATAAATTGCAGAAACTCTTCTACATTTTCAAATTATTTTATATTTTCATAATGACTACCTCAGTCCACCTGTCATCTTTTGATTAAGAATTATTCATTACTTAAGAAACACATGAAACAAGCTTTTTCTGATCTGAAACTACATTTATTTGTTAGCATTTGTTGACCAGAAAAGTCCGACTGGGCAACAAATAACCTCTTTTCAATGGAGGCCTGGGGAGCAAAGCTCCTGATGCATCACTGATAGGTAATAAAAGTGTTCACAAATAGTTGCAGTAACATTTGTTTACGGATAATGGTATATATTTGCAGGTAGTATTACTTCTGGTAGCAATATGTAGAAACAGTACTATCAGGTCCAACTGTTATGGAAAATGTTACCAGTTAAGTTTTTCCTTTTGAATGTAGTTCCAAAAGCCCAGAATAGCCAAATGGTTGCTTAGTGAATATCATGATAATTGTCACTATAACCACAGTTCTGACCTTTCTGTTACTTGTAAATGGTCAGAATGAGATCAACTCTTCTTTAAAGTTTAGGCAAAGTTTCTGTTACTTGTTTAGAAGAAGATGGAATGATTCCAAAATCAACATTATTTGAAATTCCTTCAGATACTTAGCAGAAAATATGTAAAATATGTCTGTAAAGTCAAAACAATGTTATACCGCTTGTATAACTACAAACATACCAGTATCACACATCTCAGGATCCTATCATGAGTCTATAAGTGAAAACAAAAAGGGGTTTTGGTTTAAATGTTACTGTGCTTTTTTTTTCTTTTGAAAACATTAAACAATCATCTTGGTTTCGGGACAGCATACCAGTTAGCATTGCTATCTCTTATATCTTGGGTTCTTGTTCATTTACCAGGCGGGGTGCCTTTTGTCTGAAGTCTGTGCATTCTCTTTGTGTCTGCATCTGGATTTGATTGGGTCTCAGGCTTCTTTCTTTACCTCAAAGACTTGCCATTAGGTAAACTGGCTATCATATGTCTGTAAGCTTAAGAAAAAACTATGAACCTGTGCATACCCTGTAACAGACTGACGTTCTGCCTACGATATGTTCACTGTGTTACACCCATCATTTGCTGGGAAAAGCAAATTTTATACTTTGTGGTGTCTTCTAACATGAAAACTGTGAATAAATTTTAAGTTAAAAGTAGTATGCATTATAATAAACAATATTACAAACAAAACTCATACAATCGATCAAATCAGGCCAGAATTCACACAAGGCAATCAACAATCCACTAAGATGAACTAATGACAAGTTTGTAACAAGACAGCTATTTTAAAAGAAATTCATGCATGATGTGACATGGCTGATGCGTGCTGACAATAGACATCCCTTGAGATAATCACAGAACATTTCATGCTTAGTCTAAAGTAAATGAAGTTCGAACATTAATTTTCTCTACTCAAGTAAGACTACAAACAATAACAGGCAGCATAATGCTTTTTAATAACTCTGCATACTAGCATCAGGCTACTGACAATACATTTACACAGATTTGTGCCCTGTCTTAGAAGAGTAACAGCAAGTGTGTAATGGTCGTCATACATAGATGTCAACGCTACTTGTAACAAATAAGTAATACCAGGGAGTATGAAACGTAGGGTCTGTATTAGAACATCAAAGTTTCAAAACTTTGAATGTTCTAATATCGACCCCTATTCAGCGAACGCTGAAAACAGAGAAGCTACAGAAAACCAAATTTTTTCCTAGGGGAAAGAATTTGGTTGTCTGTTTCTGTCGCAACAATGACAGAGACTTAGTATTTAAACAACTGTGCAGGGTATGTACTCTTATCTTGCCTGTATGGATGCCATGTGGTTCTGGTAGAAGGACATTAATGTGGGCATTTTCATCATGACAGTCCATACTCTTGGAGAATCAAATATCACTGGAGACTCTCTTAAGTCACAATATAAGTTCTCAGTCCTCCACTGGAGCTGCACCTCAGTAAATTCTTGATGTACAAAATCTTGCTTTAGTGAGGGACCCTTGGTTTGCAACACGAAAAAACATACTTCTTCCCAGGTACTACCCTTCAGCTGGGTAAATGGAATGGGCAGTAGATGTGATTGGCATGGACATCTGCATATCCTTCCACAGATCTTGTTATTTCATCTCCTTCCAAAGTTTCAGGAAGATGCAAAGCTTATTCTGGCTGATACTTGGTGACCTAGGAGGCTGTGGTTTCAAATGCTTCATCATCTGGGTCAAAAGTAATGCTGTTCAAAGTCAAGGATGTTTCAGCAAGTTCCTTAGACAGCCATCTACACATCAGAGTTTATCTGATCCAGAAGCTCCTCTTATCCCATTATGTCTTCTGGTAGTGATCACTGAAGCCATCAGAAAGCCTTTCAATTAGTGTACAAGCAGTGCATGCTGACAATTATTCAGCTGGATTAAAACTGTCTCCTTGTTGTACAGTCAGTGAACTTGTCAGTCTACTCACGGTTTAAGAATCTGTTTACACTAGACCCCAATTATTTCACCCTAATGGCGAATGTCTGCCATTTCTTGTTATCATGGCCTTCTGAATGGTAGAATTCAGACCTAGCACAGGTTAAACAAACAGTTCCTGAAGTGGTTATTGTATTTCAATACCTATATTAATGAAGAATCCTTTTCTTTCTTGGAACCTAAATTTCAAGACTAAGAGTTTACTTATCTGTCTTTTGAGTCAACTAGTCTACTGGACCCAAAGTTTGCCTCATGGAAGCTTCATGTTCCTGTAAGCCATTATACCCAATAGAAGGATTTCATAGCTCCAAGCTCTAATTTGTAGGAAACCATATTTGTTTCTAATAGGAATGGTTCTCCCTTACAGCAAACTCAAATTTTCTGTTAAAGGTGGATTTAATTCTAACATCCTACCAGTCTCTCTGTGTTCTTTCCATAGCAGAGCAGAATCAAGGTGGGAGAGTTCTCTGCATACTTCTTATGGAATTTATAGCAAGTAATCAAATCTCTTCTTATCAACACTATAACAATTGTACCCACATCACTGCAAACATGCATAATCACAGACATTATTACAAAATCACTCACATGGTCATTCCTTTATTAGCATATACTACAAAAAATAACTACTACTAAACAAAAGACAGAAGAAATTACTTAGGCAAAGGTCCTCTCCCACCGCCCTGTAGGAATCAGCGTGGGTGTCTCACCCTCCATACCGCCTGGGCTTTGCCATCTGCACTTTATTGTATAAGTATTAACTCAGCAGATGCACAGCCATGCAGTACGAATAACACCACAAAGATGCACAACACTGTTCAGCATATTTTCCTACTTGTAATGAATCCATGAAATACAATAAAAAATGCTTCGCCACCCTGAGGTAAATTCATCCTGATTCAGCAAATGAATGCTTCACCTCTGAAGTGCTCTGTCAGCTGAGATTTTAACATAAATGGGAGGCAGAAGTTCTGAATACAGTTGAATTGCCTCCTTTGCTCCTGACAAGAAGACTTTATTATCTGTTTTATGCTTTATGAATGGACTACTAGATGAATTGTGGTTTTCTGTCATGCAGACAATGTTGTCATGGGTAACTCTTCTAGGAAGGTAATTGCTTCTAGTGCTTGCTTCAGGAATGTGTCTATTGTAGTCAAATGTACTGTGGACACCTGGTCCTCATTACATATGCTTAACACACATTCTTATCTCACTAGATCCTTTCCAGACAGCTTAAGTCATCAGACCATCCTGGTCATTACCAGAACTCAGCTTCTGACACTGAGCAGGCATTTTTTTCCTTAACTGGCCCTATTCCTAGGGAATTGACTGCCACATGAGCTGCGGTAGCGTTGTCGCCTCACAGTAAGACGCTGTCCGGTTCAATTCTCAGCTAGAGCATCTTCTGAGTGGAGCCGTACGTGAATGGGCATACCTTCGTTGAAGGTTGTGTGTCAGAGCTGGCAACTTGGCACACAAAAATCTACTGCCAATCATTAGCGGACCAGAGTTCCGCTGTGGCGACCCCTAACCGGGAAAAGCCGAAAGACACAACAACAACCTTGCAGAACATGCAATTACATTAAACAACCTGTTTATATATGTAGAGATGTAAATTAAGTATTATTTTAAGGAAGAATAAGATTGCAGGACTTCTGTGTTTTTTATTTATGCTGCAACATATGAGTGTATAAGATTTTATGGAGGGAATACTGAAAGAACACTGCACGAAAACAGTTAGGTAACATACACAATGTATTAAAAAGGTGGTGAAAGAAATACTTTAGCAATGCATTATAAAGCACAATTTAAAGTTGCACCTAGATCTTTTAAATTTTTAAGACATTTTTAAAAGAAAGCATTTAAGCCTTGAATGAAATTATTCCTGTTTCTTTGTCTCTGCATTGATTGGTTGATGTTAGCTATTTATTTATTATTGACAGATTTAGTCTCACTGTAACAGCATCCTTCTTTTTAAGGGAGTCCCAAGGTGATATTCATACTGACTAGGGGAAATGTGGCAAGGGCACCTCCCCTACTCTTTTTTTTTTTTTTTTTGTCAATAAGTGTCATTGGGTCTTTTAAATCCACATGATATACCACTGACTCAGGAAGACAGGAACTCAGTTTAATGTGTCATCCCAGCAGTGGAATATTTAGGAATGCAGCACCCCTTATGCTGCACTTTACTTCTAGTATCAAGAACCTGATGTGGGAATAGAACTCTCAGCCTTCTGATCTTCCAGTACCCAAAGTGAGTGTGTTGAGTCACTGACAGTGTGATATAAGTACTGTAGTTTTAGACGGAAGCTATAAAAGGCTATAATATGTATTTTAATATTTTGAGTCTGTTGTAAATATTCAATAAAGCACTATTTTAATGTAGTGGCATGGCATTAGCTTTTTTAGTGTTGGCTTCTTTTTATTCAAGGAGCACAGGAGCTGTTTTATTGACATTATCTTACCTGATTGAGGCATACAAGACTTAGGCTTCATTATGGAGGCCTATCAAATATTATTTATTCACGTGAGTGTATCCGAACACCTAAAGGTACCATTTATATTATTATTTAAATAACTTACTATTTCATATTATATATTAAACCATTTTATTCAATTTTTACCTTTTAGCTTGGATTAATCATCCTATTTTCTTACCATATTTTATTGTTCAATTGTACTGTACTTAGCAAATAAGCACATTAGTAAGTAAAGATGAAGGATTAACATTTACTGCTTGAATGTTTATACTAACAGCTGAGATTCCTTGGCATTTTGGTGCTTCAGGATTCAGCCTTCTGAAAATCTCTTCATGTGGTTTCTCTGTGGCTTATGTCTACTCTTCTGCGGTTTTCCGCAGCTAAATCTTGTGAATCTCCTAAGCTATAGTCCACTACAGAGGTCCGCTCAAAGTAATATACAACAAGTATGTGAGCATTGACCTTATCAGCTGAATTACAAGAGGGTCTTCTACTATGTGTACTCATTTTCCCTCTCACTATGCCCTTGAGTTGGACGACCACTCCATGTGTTTTAAGCAGTTTCTTCTCTAGGGAGTTCAGGTTTATAATATTATATCTTTAAGTACTGTTTTGTAATTGTTATACAGAATTCTTACATGCTTCTGCAGTCCTCATACACACTGCATCCAATGTTAGTATTACTTAGTATGTCCAAAATTATGGACGCCCTCCCCTTTATTCATGTATAATAACAAATAAGCTCGATTTTGTTCATTAGTACTTGGGTTATCATGTGCCTCTGGTTTACCATTTCCTTAGTAAGTCATAACATTGTTCCACTATTCTGCAGTCTTCTGAGGGTCTGGATATAAGCCAGGCCTCTTTGCCTTCTAGAAAGCTTCCATTGAAACCTGAAATTTATGTTGCTTTGATACCATTCGTCTCCCTCCTCAGAAAACAGGTGAAACTCCCAGGTGTTTGAGATCCTCACATGAAAAAATATTATCATGCACTTCTGCCATGATGTCCCATAAAGGTTTCACCTCCTGACATTCCCAGAACATGGTTATTATCCCAGTCTCTGATGTAAATATTATCAGCACTTCAGCCATAATGTCCCACAAAGGTTACACGTTCTGATATTCCCAGATCATGTGCATTATCCCTGTCTCTGATGTAAATATTAACATGCAATTCTGCCATGATGTCCCATAAAGGTTTCACCTCCTGACATTCCACAAACATGGTCATTATCCCTGTCTCTGATGTAAGTATTATCATGAATTTCTGCCATGATGTCCCATAAAGGTTTCATCTCCTGACATACCCAGAACATGAGCATTATCCCTGTCTCTGATGTAAATATTATCCGGCACTTCTGCCATGATGTCCCATAAAAGTTTCACCTACTGACATTCCCAGAACATGTGCATTATTCCTCTCTCTGACGTAAATATTATCATGCACTTCAGCCATGATATCCCATAAGAGTTAAGCCTCCTCACATTCTCAAAGCATGTGCATTATCCCTGTCTCTGATGTAAATATTAACATGCAATTCTGTCATGATGTCCCATAAAGGTTTCACCTCCTGACATTCCCCCAAACATGGTCATTATCCCTGTCTCTGATGTAAGTATTATCATGAATTTCTGCCATGATGTCCCATAAAGGTTACACCTCCTCACATTCCCAGAACATGTGCATTATCCCTCTCTCTGATGTAAATTCATACACTTCTGCCATGCTGTCCAATAAAGGTTTCACATCCTGACATTCCCAGATCATGTGCATTATTCCTCTCTCTGATGTAAATTCATGCACTTATGCCATGATGTCCATTAAAGGTTACACCTCCTGACATTCCCAGAACATGTGCATTATCCCTGTCTCTGATGTAAATATTATCATGCACTTCTGCCATGATGTCCCATAAAGGTTGCACCTCCTGTGCATTATCCCTTTCTTTGATGTCATTTCATGCATGTCTGCCATAATGTCCTATAAGAGTTACACCTCCTGACATTTCCAGAACATGTGCATTATCCCTGTCTCTGAGGTAAATTCATGCACTTCTGCCATGATGTCCCATAAAGGTTTGACCTCCTGACATACCCAGAACATGTGCATTATCCCTGTCTCTGATGTAAATATTATCCTGCACTTCTGCTATGATGTCCCTTAAAGGTTACACATCCTGACATTCCCAGATTATGTGCATTATCCCTGTCTCTGATGTAAGTATTATCATGAAATTCTGCCATGATGTCCCATAAAGGTTTCACCTCCTGACATTCCCCAAACATGGTCATTATCCCTGTCTCTGATGTAAGTATTATCATGAATTTCTGCCATGATGTCCCATAAATGTTACACCTCCTGACATTACCAGAACATGTGCATTATCCCTGTCTCTGATGTAAATTCATGCACGTCTGACATGATGTCCCATAAAGGTTACACCTCCTGACATTCCCAGAACATGTGCATTATTCCCGTCTCTGACGTAAGTATTATCATGCACTTATGCCATGATGTCCCATAAAGGTTGCACCTCCTGACATTCCCAGAACATGTGCATTATCCCTGTCTCTGATGTAAATTCATGCACTTCTGACATGATGTCCCATAAAAATTACACCTCCTGACATTCCCAGAACATGTGCATTATCCCTGTCTCTGATGTAAATATTATCATACACTTCTGCCATGATGTCCCATAAAGGTTTCACCTCCAGACATTCCCAGAACATGAGCATTATCCTTGTCTCTGATGTAAATATTATCTTGCACTTCTGCCATGATGTCCCATAAAGGTTTCACCTACTGAAATTCCCAGAGCATGTGCATTATTACTGTCTATGACGTAAATATTATCATGTACTTCTGCCATGCTGTCCAATAAAGGTTTCACCTCCTGGCATTCCCAGATCATGTGCATTATCCCTCTCTCTGATGTAAATTCATGCACTTCTGCCATGATGCCCCATAAAGGTTACACGTCCTGACATTCCCAGAACATGTGCATTATCCCTGTCTCTGATGTAAATATTGTCATGCACTTCTGCCATGATGTCCCATAAAGATTTCACCTCCTGACATTGCCAGGACATGTGCATTATCCCTGTCTCTGATGTAAATATTATCATGCACTTCTGCCATCATGTCCCATAAAGGTTTCACCTCCTGACATTCCCAGATCGTGTTCATTATCCCTCTCTCTGATGTAATTTCATGCACTTATGCCATGATGTCCCATAAAGGTTTCACCTCCTGACATTCCCAGAACATGTGCATTATCCCTGTCTCTGATGTAAGTATTATCATGAATGTCTGCCATGATGTCCCATAAAGGTTTCACCTCCTGACATTTCCAGAACATGTGCATTATCCCTGTCTCTGATGTAAATATTATCCTGCACTTCTGCTATGATGTCCCATAAAGGTTTCACCTACTGAAATTCCCAGAACATGTGCATTATCCCTCCCTCTGATGTAAATTCATGCACTTCTGCCATGATGTCCCATAAAGGTTTCACCTCCTGACATTCCCAGAACATGTGCATGATCCCTCTCTCTGATGTAAATTCAAGCACTTCTGCCATGATGTCCCATAAAGTTTTCACCTCCTGACATTTCCAGAACATGTGCATTATCCCTGTCTCTGATGTAAATATTATCATGCACTTCTGCCATGATGTCCCATAAAGGATACACATCCTGACATTCCCAGATCATGTGCATTATCTCTGTCTCTGATGTAAATATTATCATACACTTCTGCCATGATATCCCATAAAGGTTGCACCTCCTGACATTCCCAGAACATGTGCATTATCCCTGTCTCTGAGGTAAATTCATGCACTTCTGCATTAATGTCCCATAAAGGTTTCACCTCCTGACATTCCCAGAACATGTGCATTATCCCTGTCTCTGATGTAAATATTATCATACACTTCTGCCATGATGTCCCATAAAGGTCTCACCTCCTGACATTCCCAGAACATGAGCATCATTCCTGTCTCTGATGTAAATATTATCCTGCACTTCTGCCATGATGTCCCATAAAGGTTTCACCTACTGAAATTCCCAGAACATGTGCATTATCCCTCTCTCTGATGTAAATTCATGCACTTCTGCCATGATGTCCCATAAAGGATTCACCGCCTGACATTCCCAGAACATGTGCATTACCTCTCTCTCTGATGTAAATATTAACATGCACTTCTGCCATGATGTCCCATAAAGGTTTCACCTCCTGACATTCCCAGAACATGTGCATTATCCCTGTCTCTGATGTAAGTATTATCATGAACTTCTTCCATGATGTCCCATAAAGGTATCACCTTCTGACTTTCCCAGATCATGTGCATTATCCCTCTCTCTGATGTAAATTCATGCACTTCTGTCATGATGTCCCATAAAAATTAAACCTCCTGACATTCCCAGAACATGTGCATTATCCCTGTCTCTGATGTAAATATTATCATACACTTCTGCCATGATGTCCCATAAAGGTCTCACCTCCTGACATTCCCAGAACATGAGTATCATTCCTGTCTCTGATGTAAATATTATCCTGCACTTCTGCCATGATGTCCCATAAAGGTTTCACCTACTGAAATTCCCAGATCATGTGCATTATCCCTCTCTCTGATGTAAATTCAAGCACTTCTGCCATGATGTCCTATAAAGGCTTCACCTCCTGACATTCCCAGATCATGTGCATTATCCCTGTCTCTGATGTAAGCATTATCATGAACTTCTGCCATGATGTCCCATAAAGGTATCACCTTCTGACTTTCCCAGATCATGTGCATTATCCCTCTCTCTGATGTAAATTCATGCACTTCTGTCATGATGTCCCATAAAGTTTCACCTCCTGACATTCTCAGATCATGTGAAATATCCCGGTCTGTGATGTAAATATTATCATGCACTTCTGCCATGCTGTCCAATAAAGGTTTCACCTCCTGACATTCCCAGATCATGTGCATTATCCCTCTCTCTGATGTAAATTCATGCACTTCTGCCATGATTCCCCATAAAGGTTACACATCCTGCCATTCCCAGAACATGTGCATTATCCCTGTCTCTGGTGTAGGTATTATCATGCACTTCTGCCATGATGTCCCATAAAGGTTACACCTCCTGACATTCCCAGAACATGTGCATTATCCCTGTCTCTGATGTAAATTCATGCACATCTGACATGATGTCCCATAAAAATTAAACCTCCTGACATTCCCAGAACATGTGCATTATCCCTGTCTCTGATGTAAATATTATCATACACTTCTGCCATGATGTCCCATAAAGGTTTCACCTCCTGACATTCCCAGAACATGAGCATTATTCCTGTCTCTGATGTAAATATTATCCTGCACTTCTGCCATGATGTCCCATAAAGGTTTCACCTACTGAAATTCCCACAACATGTGCATTATTCCTGTCTCTGACGTAAATACTATCATGTACTTCTCCCATGCTGTCCAATAAAGGTTTCACCTCCTGACATTCCCAGATCATGCGCATTATCCCTCTGTCTGATGTAAATTCATGCACTTCTGCCATGATGCCCCATAAAAGTTACACCTCCTGACATTCCCAGAACATGTGCATTATCCCTGTCTCTGATGTAAATATTGTCATGCACTTCTGCCATGATGTCCCATAAAGGTTTCACCTCCTGACATTCCCAGGACATGTGCATTATCCCTGTCTCTGATGTAAATATTATCATGCACTTCTGCCATCATGTCCCATAAAGGTTTCACCTCCTGACATTCCCAGATCATGTTCATTATCCCTCTCTCTGATGTAATTTCATGCACTTATGCCATGATGTCCCATAAAGGTTTCACCTCCTGACATTCCCAGAACATGTGCATTATCCCTGTCTCTGATGTAAGTATTATCATGAACGTCTGCCATGATGTCCCATAAAGGTTTCCCCTCGTGACATTTCCAGAACATGTGCATTATCCCTGTCTCTGATATAAATATTATCCTGCACTTCTGCTATGATGTCCCATAAAGGTTTCACCTACTGAAATTCCCAGAACATGTGCATTATCCCTCTCTCTGATGTAAATTCATGGACTTCTGCCATGATGTCCCATAAAGGATTCACCGCCTGACATTCCCAGAACATGTGCATTATCTCTCTCTCTGATGTAAATATTAACATGCACTTCTGCCATGATGTCCCATAAAGGTTTCACCTCCTGACATTCCCAGAATATGTGCATTATCCCTGTCTCTGATGTAAGTATTATCATGAACTTCTGCCATGATGTCCCATAAAGGTATCACCTTCTGACTTTCCCAGATCATGTGCATTATCCCTCTCTCTGATGTAAATTCAAGCACTTCTGCCATGATGTCCTATAAAGGCTTCACCTCCTGACATTCCCAGATCATGTGCATTATCCCTGTCTCTGATGTAAATATTATCATACACTTCTGCCATGATGTCCCATAAAGGATACACATCCTGACATTCCCAGAACATGTGCATTATTCCTGTCTCGGAAGTAAATATTATCTTGCACTTCTGCCATGATGTCCCATAAAGGTTGCACCTCCTGACATTCCCAGAACATGTGCATTATTCCTGTCTCTGAGGTAAATTCATGCACTTCTGCATTAATGTCCCATAAAGGTTTCACCTCCTGACATTCCCAGAACATGTGCATTATCCCTGTCTCTGATGTAAGTATTATCATGAACTTTTGCCATGATGTCCCATAAAGGTATCACCTTCTGACTTTCCCAGATCATGTGCATTATCCCTCTCTCTGATGTAAATTCATGCACTTCTGCCATGATGCCCCATAAAGTTTACACCTCCTGCCATTCCCAGAACATGTGCATTATCCCTGTCTGTGGTGTAGGTATTATCATGCACTTCTGCCATGATGTCCCATAAAGGTTACACCTCCTGACATTCCCAGAACATGTGCATTATCCCTGTCTCTGATGTAAATATTATCATGCACTTCTGCCATGATGTCCCATAAAGGTTATACATCCTGACTTTCCCAGAACATGTGCATTATCCCTTTCTTTGATGTAATTTCATGCATGTCTGCCACAATGTCCCATAAGAGTTACACCTCCTGACATTCCCAGAACATGTGCATTATCCCTGTCTCTGATGTAAATATTATCCTGCACTTCTGCTATGATGTCCCTTAAAGGTTACACATCCTGACATTCCCAGCTTATGTGCATTATCCCTGTCTCTGATGTAAGTATTATCATGAACTTCTGCCATGATGTCCCATAAAGGTTTCACCTCCTGACATTCCCAGAACATGTGCATTATCCCTGTCTCTGATGTAAATTCTTGCACTTCTGCCATGATGTCCCATAAAGGTTTTACCTGCTGACATTCTCGGAACATGTGCATTATCCCTGTCTCTGATGTAAGTATTATCATGAACTTCTGCCATGATGTCCCATAAATGTTTCTTCTCCTGAAATTTCCAGATCATGTGCATTATCCCTGTCTCTGGTGTAAATATTATCATGCACTTCTGCCATGATGTCCCATAAAGGATTCACCTGCTGACATTCCCAGAACATGTGCATTATCCGTGTCTCTGATATAAATATTATCATGCACTTCTGCCATGATGTCCGCTAAAGGTTTCACCTCCTGACATTTCCAGAACATGTGAATTATCCAGCTCTCTGATGTAAATTCATGCACTTCTGCCATGATGTCCCATAAAAGGTTTCACCTCCTGACATTCCCAGAACATGTGCATGATCCCTCTCTCTGATGTAAATTCAAGCACTTCTGCCATGATGTCCCATAAAGGCTTCACCTCCTGACATTCCCAGAACATGCGCATTATCCCTGTCTCTGGTGTAGGTATTATCATGCACTTCTGCCATGATGTCCCATAAAGGTTTCACCTCCTGACATTCCCAGATCATGTGCATTATCCCTGTCTCTGATGTAAATGCATGCACTTCTGCCATGATGTCCCATAAAGGATACACATCCTGACATTCCCAGATCATGTGCATTATCCCTGTCTCTGATGTAAACATTGTCATACACTTCTGCCATGATGTCCCTTAAAGGTTACACATACTGACATTCCCAGATTATGTGCATTATCCCTGTCTCTGATGTAAGTATTATCATGTACTTCTGCCATGATGTCCCTTAAAGGTTACACATACTGACATTCCCAGATCATGTGCATTATCCCTGTCTCTGATGTAAATTCATGCACTTCTGTGATGATGTCCCATAAAGGATACACATCCTGACATTCCCAGATCATGTGCATTATCCCTGTCTCTGATGTAAACATTATCATACACTTCTGCCATGATGTCCCTTAAAGGTTACACATACTGACATTCCCAGAACATGTGCATTATCCCTCTCTCTGATGTAAATTCATGCACTTCTGCCATGATGTCCCATAAAGGTTTCACCTCCTGACATTCCCAGAACATGTGCATTATCCCTGTCTCTGATGTAAGTATTATCATGAACTTCTGCCATGATGTCCCATAAAGGTTTCACCTCCTGAAATTTCCAGATCATGTGCATTATCCCTGTCTCTGATGTAAATATTATCATGCACTTCTGCCATGATGTCCCATAAAGGTTTCACCTCCTGACATTCCCAGGACATGTGCATTATCCCTGTCCCTGATGCAAATATTATCATGCACTTCTGCCATGATGTCCCATAAAGGTTTCACCTGCTGACATTTCCAGAACATGTGCATTATCTCTCTCTCTGATGTAAATATTAACATGCACTTTTGCCACGATGTCCCATAAAGGTTTCACCTCCTGACATTCCCAGATCATGTTCACTATCCCTCTCTCTGATGTAATTTCATGCACTTATGCCATGATGTCCCATAAAGGTTTCACCTCCTGACATTCCCAGAACATCTGCATTATTCCTGTCTCTGGTGTAGGTATTATCATGCACTTCTGCCATGATGTCCCATAAAGGATTCACATCCTGACATTCCCAGATCATGTGCATTATCCCTCTCTCTGATGTAAATTCATGCACTTCTGCCATGATGTCCCATAAAGGTTTCACATCCTGACATTCCCAGATCATGCGCATTATCCCTGTCTCTGTTGTAAGTATTATCATGCACTTCTGCCATGATGTCCCATAAAGGTTTCACCTCCTGACATTCCCAGAACATGTGCATTATCCCTGTCTCTGATGTAAATATTTCCTGCAACTCTGCCATGATGTCCCATAAAGGTTTCTCCTCCTGACATTCCCAGATCATGTGCATTATCCCTGTCTCTGATGTAAATATTATCATGCATTTCTGATGATCTCCCATATAGGTTACACCTCCAGACATTCCCAGATCATGTGCATTATCCCTGTCTCTGACGCAAATATTATCATGCATTTCTGCCATGATGTCCCATAAATGTTTCACCTCCTGACATTCACAGAACATGTGCCTTATCCCTGTCTCTGATGTAAATTCATTCACTTCTGCCATGATGTCCCATAAAGGTTTCACCTCCTGAAATTCCCAGAACATGTGCTTTATCCCTGTCTCTGATGTAAATATTATCATGCACTTCTGCCATGATGTCCCATAATGGTTACACATCCTGACATTCCCAGATCATGTGCATTATCCCTCTCTCTGATGTAAATATTATCATGCACTTCTGTCATGATGTCCCATATAGGTTATACCTCCTGACATTCACAGAACATGAGCATTATTTCTGTCTCTGATGGAAATATTATAATGCACTTCAGCCATAATGTCCAATAAAGGTTTCACCGCCTGACATTCCCAGAACATCTACATTATCCCTGTCTCTGATGTAAGTATTATCATGTACTTCTGCCATGATGTCTTATAAAGGTTACACCTCTTGACATTCCCAGATCATGTGAACTATCCCTCTCTCTGATGTAAATTCATGAACTTCTGCCATGATGTCGCATAAAGGTTTCACCTGCTGACATTCCCAGAACATGTGCATTATCTCTGTCTCTGATGTAAATATTATCATGCACTTCTGCCATGATGTCTCATAAAGGTTTCACCTCTTGATATTCCCAGACCAAGTGCATTATCTCTGTCTCTGATGTAAATATTACATTATCCCCTGTCCTGATGTAAAAATATTATCATGCACTTCGCCTTGATGTCCACTAAAGGGTCTCTGATGTAAATATTATCATGCACTTCTGCCATGATGTCTCATAAAGGTTACACCTCCTGACATTTCCAGAACATGTGCATTATCCCTGTCTCTGATGTAAATATTACCATGAACTTCTGCCATGATGTCCCATAAAGGTTTCATCTCCTGACATTCCCAGATCATGTGCATTATCCCTGTCTCAGATGTAAATATTATCATGCACTTCTGCCATGATGTCCCATAAACCTGTCTCTGATGTAGCACTTCTGCCATGATGTCCCTAACATTCCCAGACCAAGTGCACTATCCCTGTCTCTGATGTAAATATTATCATGAACTTCTGCCATGATGTCCGCCATGATGTCCCACAGAGGTTTCACCTCCTGAAATTCCCGGAACATGTGCATTATCCCTGTCTCTGATTTAAATATTATCATGCATAAAGGTTACAAGTTCTAACATTCCCAGACCAAGTGCACTATCCCTGCCTCTGATGTAAATATTAACATGCACTTTTGCCATGATGTCCCATAAAGGTTTCACCTCCTGACATTCCCAGAACATGTGCATGATCCCTCTCTCTGATGTAAATTCAAGCACTTCTGCCATGATGTCCTATAAAGACTTCACCTCCTGACATTCCCAGATCATGTGCATTATCTCTGTCTCTGATATAAATATTATCATGCACTTCTGCCATGATGTCCCATAAAGGATACACATCATGACATTCCCAGATCATGTGCATTATCCCTGTCTCTGATGTAAATATTATCATACACTTCTGCCATGATGTCCCATAAAGGTTACACCTCCTGACATTCCCAGATCATGTGCATTATCTCTCTCACTGATGTAAATTCTTGCACTTCTGCCATGATGTCACACAAAGGTTTCACCTCCTGAAATTCACGGAACATGTGCATTATCCCTGTCTCTGATGTAAATATTATCATGCACTTCTGCCATGATGTCCCATAAAGGATTCACCACCTGACATTCCCAGAACATGTGCATTATCCCTGTCTCTGACGTAAATATTATCATGCACTTTTGCCATGATTTCCCATAAAGGTTACACGTTCTAACATTCCCAGACCAAGTGCACTATCCCTGTCTCTGATGTAAATATTATCATGAACTTCTGCCGTGATGTCCCATAAAGGTTACACCTCATGACATTCCCAGATCATGTGCATTATCCCTGTCTCTGATGTAAATATTATCATACACTTCTGCCATGATGTCCCATTAAGGATACACATCCTGACATTCCCAGAACATGTGCATTAATCCTGTCTCGGAAGTAAATATTATCTTGCACTTCTGCCATGATGTCCCATAAAGGTTGCACCTCCTGACATTCCCAGAACATGTGCATTATCCCTGTCTCTGAGGTAAATTCATGCACTTCTGCATTAATGTCCCATAAAGGTTTCACCTCCTGACATTCCCAAAACATGTGCATTATCCCTGTCTCTGATACAAGTATTATCATGACCTTCTGCCATGATGTCCCATAAAGGTATCACCTTCTGACTTTCCCAGATCATGTGCATTATCCCTCTCTCTGATGTCAATTCATGTACTTCTGTCATGATGTCCCATAATGTTTCACCTCCTGACATTCCCAGATCATGTGCATTATCCCGGTCTGTGATGTAAATATTATCATGTACTTCTGCCATGCTGTCCAATAAAGGTTTCACCTCCTGACATTCCCAGATCATGTGCATTATCCCTCTCTCTGATGTAAATTCATGCACTTCTGCCATGATGCCCCATAAAGGTTACACCTCCTGACATTCCCAGAACATGTGCATTATCCCTGTCTCTGGTGTAGGTATTATCATGCACTTCTGCCATGATGTCCCAAAAAGGTTACACCTCCTGACATTCCCAGATCATGTGCATTATCCCTTTCTTTGATGTAATTTCATGCATGTCTGCCACAATGTCCCATAAGAGTTACACCTCCTGACATTCCCAGAACATGTGCATTATCCCTGTCTCTGATGTAAATATTATCCTGCACTTCTGCTATGATGTCCCTTAAAGGTTACACATCCTGATGATGTCCCTTAAAGGTTACACATCCTGACATTCCCAGCTTATGTGCATTATCCCTGTCTCTGATGTAAGTATTATCATGAATGTCTGCCATGATGTCCCATAAAGGTTTCACCTCCTGACATTCCCAGAACATGTGCATTATCCCTGTCTCTGATGTAAATTCTTGCACTTCTGCCATGATGTCCCATAAAGGTTTCACCTGCTGACATTCCCGGAACATGTGCATTATCCCTGTCTCTGATGTAAGTATTATCATGAACTTCTGCCATAATGTCCCATAAATGTTTCACCTCCTGACATTCCCAGATCATGTGCATTATCCCTGTCCCTGATGTAAATATTATCATGCACTTCTGCCATGATGTCCACTAAAGGTTTCACCTGCTGACATTCCCAAAACATGTGCATTATCCCTGTCTCTGATGTAAATATTATCATGTACATCTGCCATGATGTCCCATAAAAGTTTCACCTCCTGACATTCCCAGAACATGTGCATTATCCCTGTCTCTGATGTAAATATTACCATGAACTTCTGCCATGATGTCCCATAAAGGTTTCATCTCCTGACATTTCCAGATCATGTGCATTATCCCTGTTTCAGATGTAAATATTATCATGCACTTCTGCCATGATGTCCCATAAAGGTTACACCTCCTGACATTCCCAGATCATGTGCATTATCCCTGTCTCTGATGTAAATATTACCATGAACTTCTGCCATGATGTCCCATAAAGGTTTCATCTCCTGACATTCCCAGATCATGTGCATTATCCCTGTCTCAGATGTAAATATTATCATGCACTTCTGCCATGATGTCCCATAAAGGTTACACCTCCTGACATTCCCAGATCATGTGCATTATCCCTCTCACTGATGTAAATTCTTGCACTTCTGCCATGATGTCCCACAAAGGTTTCATCTCCTGAAATTCCCGGAACATGTGCATTATCCCTGTCTCTGATGTAAATATTATCATGCACTTCTGCCATGATGTCCCATAAAGGATTCACCGCCTCACATTCCCAGAACATGTGCATTATATCCCTGTCTCTGACGTAAATATTATCATGCACTTTTGCCATGATTTCCCATAAAGGTTACACGTTCTAACATTCCCAGACGAAGTGCACTATCCCTGTCTCTGATGTAAATATTATCATGCACTTCTGCCATGATGTCCCATAGAGGTTACTCCTCCTGACATTCCCAGATCATGTGCATTATCCCTCTCACTGATGTAAATTCTTGCACTTTTACCATGATGTCCCACAGAGGTTTCACCTCCTGAAATTCCCGGAACATGTACATTATTCCTGTCTCTGATGTAAATATTATCATGCACTTCTGCCATGATGTCCCATAAAGGATTCACCGCCTGACATTCCCAGAACATGTGCATTATCCCTGTCGCTGACGTAAATATTATCATGCACTTTTGCCATGATTTCCCATAAAGGTTACACGTTCTAACATTCCCAGACCAAGTGCACTATCCCTGTCTCTGATGTAAATATTATCATGCACTTCTGCCATGATGTCCCATAAAGGTTACACCTCCTGACATTCCCAGATCATGTGCATTATCCCTGTCTCTGATGTAAATATTATCCTGCACTTCTGCCATGATGTCCCATAAAGGTTACACCTCCTGAAATTCCCAGAACATGTGCATTATCCCTGTCTCTGATGTAAATATTATCATGCACTTCTGCCATGATGTGCCATAAAGGTTACACCTCCTGACATTCCCAGATCATGTGCATTATCCCTCTCTCTGATGTAAATATTATCATGCACTTCTTCCATGATATCCCATAAAGGGTTCACCTTCTGACATTCCCAGAAGATGTGCATTATCCTTCTCTTTGATGTAAATATTATCATGCATTTCTGCCATGATGTCCCATAAAGGTTTCACCTGCTGACATTCCCAAAACATGTGCATTATCCCTGTCTCTGATGTAAATATTATCATGCACTTCTGCCATGATGTCCCATAAACGTGACACCTCCTGACATTCCCATATCATGTGCATTATCCCTCTCTCTGATGTAAATTCATGCACTTCTGCCATGATGTCCCATAAAGGTTTCGCCTCCTGACATTCCCAGATCATGTGCATTATCCCTGTCTCTGATGTAAATATTATCATGCACTTCTGCCATGATGTCCACTAAAGGTTTCACCTGCTGACATTCCCAGAACATGTGCATTATCTCTGTCTCTGACGTGAATATTATCATGCACTTCTGCCATGATGTCCCATAAAGGTTTTACCTCCTGGCATTCCCATAACATGTGCATTATCCCTCTCTCTGATGTAAATATTATCATGCATTTCTGCCATGATGTCCCATAAAGGTTACACATCCTGACATTCCCAGATCATGTGCATTATCCCTCTCTCTCATGTAAATTCATGCACTTCTGCCATGATGTCCCATAAAGGTTTCACCTCTTGATATTCCCAGACCAAGTGTATTATCTCTGTCTCTGATGTAAATATTATTATGTCCTTCTGCCATGACGTCCCATAAATGTTTCACCTCCTGACATTTCCAGATCATGTGCATTTTACCTGTCTCTGATGTAAATATTACCATGCACTTTTGCCATAATGTCCCATAAAGGTTACACCTCCTGACATTCCCAGAACATGTGCAGTATCCCTCTCTCTGATGTAAGTATTATCATGCACTTCTGCCATGATGTCCCATGAAGGTTTCACCTCCTGACATTTCCAGATCATGTGCATTTTCCCTGTCTCTGATGTAAATATTACCATGCACTTCTGCCATAATGTCCCATAAAGGTTACACCTCCTGACATTCCCAGAACATGTGCATTATCCCTCTCTCTGATGTAAGTATTATCATGAACTTCTGCCATGATGTCCCGCAAAAGTTACACCTCCTGACATTCCCAGAACATGTGCATTATCCCTGTCTCTGATGTAAATATTACCGTGAACTTCTGCCATGATGTCCCATAAATGCTTCATCTCCTGACATTCCCAGATCATGTGCATTATCCCTGTCTCTGATGTAAGTATTATTATGAACTTTTGCCATGATGCCTCATAAAGGATTCACCTCCTGACATTCCCAGAACATGTGCATTATCCCTGTCTCTGACGTAAATATTATCATGTACCTTTGCCATGATTTCCCATAAAGGTTACACGTTCTAACATTCCCAGTCCAAGTGCATTATCCCTGTCTCTGATGTAAATATTATCATGCACTTCTGCTATGATGTCCCATAAAGGTTACACCTCCTGACATTCCCAGAACATGTGCATTATCCCTTTCTCTAATGTAAATTCTTGCACTTCTGCCATGATGTAACATATAGGTTATACCTCCTGTCATTCCCAGAACAGGTGCATTATCCCTGTCTCTAATGTATTGTCATGCACTTCTGCCATGATGTCCCATAAAGGTGTCACCTCCTGACATTCCCAGAACATGTGCATTATCCCTTTCTCTGATGTAAATATTAACATGCACTTCTGCCATGGTGTCCCATAAAGGTGTCACCTCCTGACTTTCCAGATCATGTGCATTATCCCTCTCTCTGATGTAAATTCATGCACTTCTGTCATGATGTCCCATAAAGGTTTCACTTCCTGACATTCCCAGAACATGAGCATTATCCCTGTCTCTGATGTAAATATTATCCTGCACTTCTGCCATGATGTCCCATAAAGGTTTCACCTACTGACATTACCAGAACATGTGCATTATTCCTGTCTCTGATGTAATTTCATTCATGTCTGCCATAATGTCCCATCAGAATTACACCTCCTGACATTCTCAGAACATGTGCATTATCCCTGTCTCTGATGTAAATTAATGCACTTCTGCCATGATCTCCCATAAAGGTTTCACCTCCTGACATTCCCAGAACATATGCATTATCCCTGTCTATGACGTAAATATTATCCTGCACTTCTGCTATGATGTCCCTTAAAGATTGCACATCCTGACATTCCCAGATCATGTGCATTATCCCTGTCTCTGATGTAAGTATTATCATGAACTTCTGCCATGATGTCCCATAAAGGTTTCACCTCCTGAAATTCCGAAAACATGTGCATTATCCATCTCTGATGTAAATATTATCATGCACTTCTGTCATGATGTCCCATAAACGTTACACCTCCTGACATTCCCAGAACATGTGCATTATCCCTCTCTCTGATGTAAATTCATGCACTTCTGCCATGATGTCCCATAAAGGTTTCACCTCCTGACATTCCCAGATCATGTGCATTATCCCTGTCTCTGATGTAAATATTATCATGCACTTCTGCCATGATGTCCCATAAAAGTTACACATCCTGACATTCCCAGATCATGCGCATTATCCCTCTCTCTGATGTAAATTCATGCACATCTGCCATGATGTCCCATGAAGGTTTCACCTCCTGACATTCCCAGATCATGTGCATTATCCCTGTCTCTGATGTAAATATTATCATGCACTTCTGCCATGATGGCCCATAAAGCTTTCACCTCCTGACATTCACAGAACATGTGCATTATCCGTGTCTCTGATGTAAATATTATCATGCACTTCTGCCATCATGTCCCATAAAGGTTACACCTCGTGACATTCCCAGAACATGTGCATTATCCGTGTCTCTGATGTAAATATTGCCATGAACTTCTGCCATGATGTCCCATAAAGGTTTCATCTCCTGACATTCCCAGATCATGTGCATTATCCCTGTCTCTGATGTAAGTATTATTATGAACTTCTGCCATGATGTCCCATAAAGCTTTCACCTCCTGACATTCCCAGAACATGTGCATTATCCCTGTCTCTGATGTAAATATTATCATGCACTTCTGCCATGATGTCCCATAAAGGTTACATCTCCTGACATTCCCAGAACATGTGCATTATCCCTGTCTCTGATGTTCCATATCTTCAGCATTTCTCTTTGCCGGACTACCACCACTTACCAGCTTTCCTTAGCATTATATAGTACCTACAATCTTCCTTAATTGTTTCCAAACCTTAACTGTCTCTTGTTAAAATGACTGCCCTCTTGACGATTCCTTCCAGTTTGCTTCAGGCAATTCCACTCTTTCTTGTGTCCCTAAAGCTTCTTTTTCTCCCATAGAACACTTCCTTACTCTATTTCCATTGAATACCTAAATACTGTCCTCCATACACTTTTCCAGCATGCTTTCCATAGTGTTATATTTAGCATGCTTCCAGTAGTCTTACTGGAATATTCTTCTCATCTTTTTACAGGAAACACCAACACCATTCTCACCCTTCATTCTTCATTTAATTGTGTGGAACAAAAGGTATAAAGGGTGGAAATGAGTGAGTCTGCTGAGTAGGTTATAGTCCCTGCTTGCTCATTCCAAGAGTCTCTTGGTGCATTTCTCTACTGTACCCTGTAGACAGATGTCAGCCACCTTCTTGATGCCTCTTCTTTGCAAACTGTGCATATCCAGCCTCTTTCCGTGAATCTTAAACTTCTCAGTTAACAACATTATCTCATCTCTCTCTCTGTCTGGTGTTTGGTTGGAACATCACAAACCTCTTTATCTAGGGCGGTGTAGTGGTGTAGTGGTTAACATTGTCAACTCACAGTAAGAGGTTCTCTTGTTCGATTCTTGGTTGGGGTGCCTTCTGTGTGGAGTCTGCATGTTCCCTCTCTACTTTCCTATAGACTCTACCACCCGTAGGTGTTCTGGCATTCCCATCTTTCTGCATCATATTTATTGAACGCCATTTGGGAGTCCAATTCATAAGCCCTAAAGTCTGGAGCACCACACCTTGCGTCACTTTATTTCATTCAAATGTCAATAACTACATTTCTTACCATTCCTGTTTCTCTTCTCTTTCATTTGTAAAACGAAGATTGCAACAATTCTGTGGCTCAACTGTATTTGGATATGATGGGAAATATAGGATAGTTTGAATATTGTAATCATCATAATAATGTTTATCATGCTTTCTAATGAATCCTCTCTCCTCAACCCTTTACCTGGTACTTTGTTAATGGACTGCACTAATTATAGGTTCATAGGTTTATAGGTAAGTACTAGGGTAGCTGCCCTTGTGGGGCATTATAAGCCTACTCAATTTCCCTTTTTGTGATTGAAAAAACCTATTTGGTTATAGACTGGCGTTACCTATCCCGTGGTCGATAATTATATATTACCCATAACAAGAATAACTGGGATCATACCACAGATAATTTGAGGGAATCCACACATGGGATAAAGCATTTAAGATCTGCCTCTGTTCTTCAGTACTACAGGGGGCAGTCCTGGGGTAAATTTTCTGCTACCCATCCATACATCTAAGTTGTACTTGAAAATGAACAATGATAAACTTTGTTTTATCTGCATAGGAAGTCTGTTCCACAGCAGTGTTGTCCTCTGTGAAATATACCTATCCCTCCAAACCATTCTGTTGATGCTGCAGAAGAGGTTTAGATGCCTAGACTATTTCTGATGCCATTTGATGTGCTGATGTGCAGTAGATCCATCAGTACTGGGTGGGAGGATGCCTTGTATGCCAGACATGGGTCACCTCTTAACATTTTGTAGAGTCAGTCCAATCCAGACTAATTACTTTTTCTAGTCTTTACTCAAAACATGTAGATTTTAGCCCTAAGACATTCAGTCGCTTTATTCTCTGTATTACATCTCCTTGACATCTGCAACATCTCAGTCCATTCCTTAACTGGACTGCTTTATTTTATTCTAATTGCAAATAAAACCAGAGTTCCTATCAACACAACAAAGTGATCCATTATTCTGATATGAGCTCCATCTAGCTCTTTCCATCACTGGCATATAGTTTAGTACAATAAACGTTATCCTGATGAGGGAAGATTTTCCTCTTGATGCATGTGTCGCACCTTCCTAGCCACAGCATTGGCTCCACGGCAAACAATCTAGGAGAAAAGCTGCCTTTCTTTGTGCTACTTTCCCATCTACAGCCTTATCACTAACCACCAGTTCTACAGATGAGTTATTATACTGGGTTTTGACCCAAGACAGGAATCTCAGGCCCTCTAGTACCATCTACAGCCTTATCACTAACCACCAGTTCTACAGATGAGTTATTATATTGGGGTTTGACCCAAGACAGGAATCTCAGGCCCTCCAGTACCATCTACAGCCTTATCACTAACCACCAGTTCTACAGATGAGTTGTTATATTGGGCCTTGACCCAAGACAGGAATCTCAGGCCCTCCAGTACCATCTACAGCCTTATCACTAACCACCAGTTCTACAGATGAGTTATTATATTGGGCTTTGACCCAAGACAGGAATCTCAGGCCCTCCAGTTCCATCTACAGCCTTATCACTAACCACCAGTTCTACAGATGAGTTGTTATATTGGGCTTTGACCCAAGAGAGGAATCTCAGGCCCTCCAGTACCATCTACAGCCTTATCACTAACCACCAGTTCTACAGATGAGTTATTATATTGGGCTTTGACCTAAGACAGGAATCTCAGGCCCTCCAGTACCATCTACAGCCTTATCACTAACCACCAGTTCTACAGATGAGTTGTTATATTGGGCTTTGACCCAAGACAGGAATCTCAGGCCCTCCAGTACCATCTACAGCCTTATCACTAACCACCAGTTCTACAGATGAGTTATGATATTGGACTTTGACCCAAGACAGGAATCTCAGGCCCTCCAGTACCATCTACAGCCTTATCACTAACCACCAGTTCTACAGATGAGTTGTTATATTGGGCTTTGACCCAAGACAGGAATCTCAGGCCCTCCAGTACCATCTACAGCCTTATCACTAACCACCAGTTCTACAGATGAGTTGTTATATTGGGCTTTGACCCAAGACAGGAATCTCAGGCCCTCCAGTACCATCTACAGCCTTATCACTAACCACCAGTTCTACAGATGAGTTGTTATATTGGGCTTTGACCCAAGACAGGAATCTCAGGCCCTCCAATACTTATAAAAATGGTCATTTATTTTGCTTTACTTTATTTTACATCTCTTAACTGATCTTTGGGTGTAGGTAATTAGATTAAATGGTAGACTACTCACTGTGCAAGCAGTAGCACAAGTAATGCCTGGATTCTCTGTCAACCTATGAGACAGTTGGTCCATGGACCCTTTTCAGTGTCAACCTGAGCCAAAAAAAGGCAAAGATAAACACATATAATAAGTAATATAACAAAACTGTGAAGAATACAAAAGTCTGCAGATTTATCTAACAATGCACCTATACAGTTTTCATAAAACAGTAATACATTTTATACAATTTATTTTTTTTTTGTTTATTTATAGGCTAGAGTAGACCACTGATCCTCAAGGACATTTTGAGAAATGACCAGGAATACACAATATTGTAGCTGCATACTATTCTTAGTTATTGAAGGCAACCAAAGACCACTACAGTGAAAACTGTAGCTCCACTTAATGGAGGGAAAGGTTTATAGTAGCACAGCTGGCTTTATGCAAAAGTAAATGAAGTATCCACCTCTGGCAACATTTCTTCTCCGTCTACTTGCTTAACTGAATAAACTACTGGAAACTTCAACAAGGCACCTTTATTCCTCCCACAGGGAGGGTATCAGAAACAGAATCACCTAGATCTGACCTAAATCTGCTAGCTAAACTGATTTTATCTGGACTAATCATTTATACTCTGCTTCTTGTTAGTCCTGTCATCCTCTGGATCACAGTTGGGATACCAGACTTCACTCGAGCCCTCTGGATTACTACTGTTTTATGTTTCTACAGATGGCTATACTTTGGAGTTAGGAATAAGAAGACATACTTTGTATATATTCCATACAGCAACAGTTTGAAATATGATTCAGTGTTCTATTTGTTCTTTCACTTTTGTCCCAGTCTGACATCAGAGGGATGCACATAAGGCAACTGTTTTTGGAGAATACGGATGAGGAAGCATGTACAGGTGTATGACAACAGCAACTTGAAATACTTTACTGTGGCCTTGTATACTTTCACTAACACCAGAAATTTACACAGAAAATGACTATCTTTTTGATGGTGTGTAGGGAGGCAATAACTATTCTTGTCTATCATTAATGCATCTTTCCAACCATTTGTCTGTTCAAATTACTGCTAACTACTATTCTGATAGTTTTAAAAATTAAATTTTCATTTTTTGCCGGCTTTTATGGTTTCCTGCTGTGCCTGTTTTTACCAGTTTTACTATTCTGATAGTTTTAAAAATTAAATCTTCAATGCAACTTATTTACGTCTTTGAAAGAAAAACAGCAAGACTGACTTTCTTCCATTAATCTTAAGTTTTGTTCAGGTCATCACTGAATCATTAGGTTGGAAGAAGCTCTAAAGCATACTTCATGTCTTCTAGAATCCCATGACTTCTGTGAGCCTTGTGGCTGCAAAACCATTGGTTTAATACACTTATTTTCTGCCATAGTTATCACATTGTTGTCTTGACTAGTTAGGATATGCTGAAAGGATATTGGAAAAAGTTGAAGAGTATAACAAAGTATGATAAAACAAGAAAAAATAAATATGGATTCTGTGGAAGGCCAGGATAAAGGTAACCAGGTGCACTGGGTATCACGACTGGAAATCCGAGGTGTGTATAATCAATAAATTAGCATTTTTAGATGAAAGTGACTGACCCCAACTGTTATCTGATCACAGGTAAACTGTCATTGACCTATCATAATATAGCCATGCCCCATTCCAGTTAGCCCAACCCATTCATCTGCTTCCACAGTCCACCTTGCTTTTAAGTTACCAGCCACCACAAATTAAAATTTGCAGGGGAATAATACTATTAAGAACCTATTACATTCCTAATGTATACTTGTATGTTAACTGTGTTCTAATTTATTGTGCAAAGCAAAATGTAGCCTTTCAATATAATAAACATGATGGAATTATAACACTAAAATCTTGATATGAAAAAAAAAACACATTTTAAACAGCTTAAAACATTCAACATTTTAATAACTAGAATAGCTATAAATACAAAGAAAAAAAAGCATGTTGGCTTTATGTTGCCCATATAAACAATATTTTAAATTCCATTGGCTTTAAAAGCATGAATTTGGGCTGAAATTTGAGCATTGATTTGTACATTGACCAGAGTCCTCCACATACTCTATTTTTTTATATAATTCAGAAACACAGCAATTTTACACTCAAAAATATTCACACTCATAAGTTCAATAACTTTGCTTTAGCCCAAAGGCCTTTAAGGAACACAGACTCCACAAAGAGAGGGTTGAAAGCCTCTGATCCAACCTACAAATCCAGATTTCTCTTAAAAAATCAACATTATGTGAGGATTGTACAGAAATTAGCAAATGGTTCCATGAAATAGGTAAAGACTGAGAACTGCAATGTTGTCTTAATTTAAAAGTCTGCTGATACAAACTCTAAAATTTAAACAATTGTGCTGTGATCACCTAGGCATATTCTACAACTCCAACTTCAACAGAGTTCTGAGTTCAACACTCCTAAAAAGCTTATATGCAAGAATCATTCTGTCCCTGTACTATCTATAATGCAATGAAAATAAATTCAATATTTTAAGTTTATCAGAATAATTAATGTTAAATAAACTATGAATCATCTCCATGAACGTTCTTTGACTTCTCTCAGTTCTTGCTAAATCCTTCTTTAAGTTAACAGATGAAGAGTTATTATATTCCAAGTGAGCTATTACAAATGTCTTACATAAATTGACCATATTGCTTGTTTCTACTTGAAGATATCTCTACAAACATGCCCACTTGAGGTAATGATTTATTAATAACAGTAGATATTTTTTTTTAGAAAAAGGTCATTAGAAATGTCAGTTCCTAAATCTGTATAGTAGAAAATGTCATCCAAATACAAATACTTTAAGACTATATTCTGTCTTACATTTGGTTTGTCAAAATGCATCATCTTATATTTGCCATTACTGAAGGAAAGACCTACACCTGATGTCCATTTACTAATCTTACCTAAACATTGATTAGATTTCACAAAATCATTGTTATTAAATACAGAAAACCAATTTTACAATCATCTGCATATTTAACCAAAAAGACTTATTTAATGGTAATGTAGAAAACACCAAGTGTGATGAGGGTGGACAGAATTAGGAATAAGTATATTAGAGGGTCAGCCCAGGTTGGAAGGTTTGGAGACAAAGCCAGAGAGGCAAGATTATGTTGGTTTGGACATGTGCTGAAGAAGAATGCTGAGTATATTGGGAAAAAGATGCTAAGAATGAAACTACCAGGTAACAGGAAAAGTGGAAGGCCTAAGATAAGGTTTATGGATGTGGTGAGAGAGGACATGCAGGTGGTTGGTGTGACAGAGCAAGATGCAGAGGACAGGAAGAAATGGAAACACATGATCCGCTATGGCAACCCCTAACGGGAACAGTCGAAAGAAGATGATGATGTAGAAAACACCAAATTGAAGAGTGTATGGCCCAGCACGGAGCCCTGAGGAACACCGCTCTGAATTTTCATTGTAGTGAAAGTTAGCCCTTTCAGAATGACACATGGAGATCTATCTGAAACCAAGTTAGATATCCATTTGCTAATGAAAGGATTATAATCCAAATCATACAGTAATTTGGATACAGATGTATGTAGTAAAGAGTCAAATGCTTTTGTTAAATCTAAAAGTACAGTTGTGTACACCTACCATAAATGTAGATGTTCGAGTGTCTTCACTGTTGCAGTCATGACTATAGGGTTCTCCCCTGCCGGCAGGCAGCCCTTGGTCGGCCAGAATTCCAAAGTCTGGGTCCGGCGTCGGCTGTTCAACCATGCTCCCTGACGTCAGAGCGCCAGGAGTATAAGGCTGACAGCTGACGCCATCTTCTCCAGTTTTTCTTTCCCCAGATGTCAGGAGTCCCAAAATGAAAAAGGTCCCATCACCTTTGCAAATACACCTCAGAAGAATGGTGAAAAAGGAAATACACAAAAGTAAAAACAACAGGGGACAGGAGGGAGGGAAACCCAGACTGCAACAGTGAAGACACTCGAACATCTACATTTATGGTAGGTGTACACAACTGTACTATGTTCATCATGTTTCACTGTTGCAGTCATGACTGTAGGGTAGAATCCCAAAGCTGAAAGAAAGGGGGTGGTCATGAAGAAGAAGGGGTGGCTAAAAGGCCCTGCAAGACTGCAGAGGCAAAGCCTGCCCTAGACTTAGAGTAGAGAGGTAGATTGTAGTGCTTAGAAAAAGTATGCACAGAACTCCAAGTTGCAGCCTCCAAAATGTCCTTGGTAGGAACTCCCCTGAGGAAGGCTGCAGAAGTGGCAGCAGCTCTGGTGGAATGAGTCCGTATACTCCCCGGGATTTGCTTTCCATGGTGAGAATAACAAAATCTGATTCCATGAGCAATCCATTTAGAAATGGTCTGTTTTGAAATGGCCTTACCTTGGGAACTTGAAACATAAGAAACAAACAATTGCTCTGATTTTCTGATGTCCTTGGTTCTGTTCAGGTAAAAACGTAGTTGTCTGTGTACATCCAAGGAATGTAAGATCCTTTCCCCTTTATTTTGAGGAGAGGGCAAAAAAGTTGGCAAGTGGATAGTTTGATTCAAAGCCACTTTGGAAACCACTTTAGGCTTCATTAGGATTAGTCCTCAAAGACACCCTGTCTTGATGAAAAATAATATAAGGTTCCACAGCCATAAGGGCTTGTAACTCTGAAACTCTCCTGGCAGAGGTTAGTGCTAACAGGATAGCTGTCTTCCAAGATAAAAACTTGATGTCAGAAGAAGCGGCAGGCTCAAAAGGAGGCAAGGTTAGTTTTTCCAAAACATAGTTGAGATCCCAAGCAGGAATGGGAGGAGATCTAGGAGGTCTTAAGTTCTTAGCTCCTCTGAGGAACTGCCTCATGAGCTGGTGGGAAAAGATGGGAGGGTCTGTATTATAATGAGCAGAAATAGCAGAGGCATGGATCTTAATGGAAGAGAAAGAGAGACCCTTGTGTAAGAGATCTGTCAAGTAAAGTAAAATTAAGGAAATGTTAGGAAGAAGAGGATCAGAATCCTGAGCCTGCATCCAGGAACAAAATCTTTTCCATTTTCCTGCATAAGATTTTCTAGTACTAGGACATCTGGCTTCCAAAATGACATCCATAACCTGCTTGGGTAGGAAAGAAGAAATTAAGGGTAATGGATTAACCAGGCCACCAGGCTGAGAGTTCTGACATGAGAGTGTAGAACCCGACCCTGATGCTGGGACAGAAGGTTCGGAAACTGAGGTAAAATCCAAGGGGGCTCCAGGCATAGGTTTTTTTAGAGTCGGATACCAAAACTGCCAAGGCCAATTCGGAGCCAACAAGATTATCATCTTGGGTTTGTCCTGTTTTATCTTCAATAAAACTCGTGGAAGAAGAGGTAGAGGTGGAAAGGCATATCCCAAGAGGTTCCTCCAACTGAATGACAGGGCATCCACTTTCCAAGCTTCTCTGTGGAAAGTCCTGGTGCAAAAAGTCTGTATCTGATGATTTAGGTGGGATGCAAAGAGATCTATGTGAGGACATCCCCATACTGCTGTTATCATCCTGAATATTTTGGTGTCCAGCATCCACTCGTGTGGATCCGAAAGGTTTCTGCTCAAACTGTCTGCCAGTAAGTTTTGTTTCCCTGGTAGAAACTGAGCTTGAAGATCCAGATTGCAAGCTAGTGCTGTGTTCCATAAAACCATGGCTAGTCTGCAAAGGGGGTAGGAATTAGATCCCCCTTGCTTGTTTATGTACCACATAACTGTGGTGTTGTCTGTCCGTATTAGTAGTTGTCCTGGTTGTATGAGATTCCTGAAGGCCAATAGAGCTTTCTAAACGGCTAACATTTCCTTTAAGTTGATATGCAGGTGCATCTGATCCTTTGTCCAAAGGCCCTGCAAACAACTGCCCAGAAAATGGGCTCCCCAAGCATAATCCGAGGCATCCGTGGTTAGAACTTGTGAGGCAGGAGGTAGACGGAAGGGCTTCCCTTTGTTTAGAGCACATGCCCTGGACCACCAAAGAAATTCCTTTTGAAGGCAAGGAAGGACGGGAATCAGTATGTCCAAACTGTAGCAATGCTGAGACCATACACTTTTTAGGTACCACTGTATTTTCCTCATGTGTAGTCTTGCATATGGCACGAGAAGGATGCAGGAGGCCATGTAACCCAAAGCCTGCAGGAATTTCCTTGCAGATAGATGGGTTAGAGTTGCCAAAGCTTTGAAAGTTGATGCCAGCTGTAATTGTTTTTCGGATGTCAGAAATGCCATCTGGGTTGTATTGTCTAGTAGAGCACCCAGAAAAGTTATCTGTTGTTATGGTGTCAAATTTGACTTTTTTATGTTTACAGAGAATCCCAGGAATTTGAGGAGGCTTTGTACAAAGTCCAGATGCTGGAGTAAAACATCCTTGCTGTCTGCCTGAATTAGACAATCGTCCAGATAAGGGTAAATTTGAATTCCCTTGAGTCTGCAGTAAGCTACTACTGGAGCCAGGCATTTGGTGAAGACCCTGGGCACAGTAGACAATCCAGAGGGCAGCGCAGAGAATTGAAAGTGCCTCGATCCGGCCTTGAACCTGAGGTATTTTCTGCGATCCTGCCTGATGGGAATGTGTAGATATGCCTCCTTTAAATCCAAAGTTACCATCCAAGCATCTTTGGACAGCGTTGGAAGTAGCTGCTGTAGAGTCAGCATCTTGAATTTTGGAATCTCTAGAAAGGTGTTCAAGACCAACAAATCCAGAATGGGTCTCCAAGAGTTTTGCTTCCTTGGGACTAGAAAGAGCCTTGAGTAAAAACCTTTTCCCATCTCTGAAAGAGGAACTAGTTCTATGGCATTCATAGCCAAAAGAGCTTCCACCTGGTTTAAGGCCTCCTTCCATTGATGTTTTGGAAGGTCTGGCCATCCGCTTGGCCTTGGCAAGGTATGAAAATGGAATTTGTAACCTCTTAAAATCACATCCAACACCCATTTGTCTTGGGTTATTTGAGTCCAATGTTGATAAAAAAGAGAGAGTTTTCCTCCGAGAGGGGCTTCCAGGTAAGACGTTCCTGTAGCCCAACAGAGGGAGTCATGGAGTTTGTTTCCTTTGAGATTGTGACCTGTCCTCTCCTCCCCTAGGGGTGGAAGCAGTCCACTGTCTTGGTCTGTAAGCAGCTTGTGTTTGAGGCCTCCCTCTGGAGCATCTATATCTACCCCTCTGAGGCCTGTCTGAAGAGGGAAAAGACCAATTTTTTGAAGGCCAATTCCTGCTAAATCTAGGTGGCTGTACTTGTAAGAAATCTTTAACTGTTTGCATGGATTTCACTTTATCCTCCATCTTTTTAATCACCTCTTCAGCTTTAGATCCAAACAAAACATTATGCTGAACAGGAGCATCCAATAATTTAGCCTTTACTTGTTCAGGTAAATTTTGTTCCTTTAGCCATGCATGTCTTCTAATGACTGTGCCGGAGGCCGCAGCCCTACAAGAAGCCTCCAAGGCATCAAATCCACAGTGTAAACCATGCTTCCCAACCTGTTCAGTGGCATGCAATAAGTCATGTAATTCCTTATCATCTGCACAGGCAGAAATGGAGGTAAATTTCTGTTTCAAGACAGACAAGAGAAATTGCTGGTATTTAAGCATATGAAACTGACAGTTTAAAGCCCTAATGGACAAAGTAGCAGAAGTGTACACCTTTTTGCCCCATCTTTCTAAGGATCGAGAATCCTTTTCAGTAGGAATGGGATTTTTGGCAGAAGCGGCCTTAACTTCCTTAGGACCCTGTGAAATGGTTTCAGGGTCAGCCGAAGGGTTCTTGTATAAAAACTGATGGGAATCAGGAACCCTGTAATATCTACCAGGCTTAACAGGAGCAGGAGGGAAAGAGTCAGGGGTTAAGTTAGCTTCCGAAAAGGCATCATCCACAATATCCAAAACAGGAGGAATAGCCAGGGGCCTATGTTGGGGAAGAAGAAGAAAATCCCTCAGTCTTTTCTTGGATTCCGAATACTCCTGTCCCTCCCAGTGGAAATGTTCCCTCATTTCATGCAAAGTTTCCCCAAAAGAGAAATCCTCAGGAGGAGAAGCTGAAGGAATAGATTCTTCAGCATCAGAATCCTCATAAGGAGGGAAAGAATATTCCTGATCAGAAGAAGAAACTGAGGAAACAGAAGCCTGATCAGAGGAATCACAATAAACATCCTGCCTTGGCCTTTTGTCTGGAGGGGGATGAGAACCCCTAATCATAGTAAGTAAATCCTCCGCCATCTTGAGTAACTGTTTCTGTGACTTGGGAGCCGGTTCTGAAGAGGCCTGAGTTGAAGTCTTTGATTTAGAAGGAGTCTTTGCCTTTGTCTTTGGCTTTGCCTTTACTAGAAGCTGAGTAGGCCTGAAAACCCCTTCAGAAGCCGGTACCTGCACAGCGGCTCCGGACCCATCCGAAGGAGCATTGTCCGAAGGTCCTGCAACAGAGATATTTAAAGGCCTAGTTGGCTCCTCATGAGAGTCTGTTTCGGCCGTCGGTTCTGAAATGGCCAACGACAGGGGCTGCAAAAGCGCCTCACTGATGACGGCTGAACCTGAAGCTGGCTCCGCATGTGCGCTATCATCAGATTTGGACCTCGGAGGCCTGTCTTTATCCTTGCGACGTTTGTGAACTCCGGTAGCCGGAACCGTATCTGACGACATTTTGTAGTTACAGCACCTACCGAAGTAATGAAAAGCAAAATTGTACCTTCGCTTAATTGTACGTTGATTGAAATTAGCACAAAACCGACAACTAGCTACGTCGTGGTCAGGGCCTAAGCAAGGAATACAGTAAGAATGAAAATCCTTATGAGGTATTTGTTTCCCACAAGAAATACAATTATTAACTTTTTCTGACATCGGAGTGGAGCAAGAAAAAAGTTTCCCCAATGGGGTACTTAGCTTTGAGTGGAGAAGAAGTCTTCGGACCGAAGTATATAGGAAAATTTGTCAGGAGTCAACCAACCGGCACTTGCGAACTGCTATCACCGCACGGCAAGAAAGACTGGAGAAGATGGCGTCGGCTGTCAGCCTTATACTCCTGGCGCTCTGACGTCAGGGAGCATGGTTGAACAGCTGACGCTGGACCCAGACTTTGGAATTCTGGCCGAACGAGGGCTGCCTGCCGGCAGGGGAGAGCCCTACAGTCATGACTGCAACAGTGAAACACGATGAACATCAGTCCACACTACAGGCAAAACCAGCATCAAATGTAAGGGTAACTTGATCATAAAATCAATCAGATTGGTCAGTACAGATCTCCACTATAAGAAACCATGCTGTTAAACATCCACATATGTGGATGACTATCCTCACATTGCATAAGATCAATGATGCATCTCTTAAATCACTTACAGATTACAGAGGTGAGACTAGCAAACCTGCAATTATTTATATCAGAAGCTGTACCCTTCTCTAATATTGGTGTAATAAATGATGTTTTCCATAAAGGTGGAACCACATTATTCTGCAGCAGTTTGGTAAAAGTAATAGAAAGAATGGGTATTAATATACTTTCCAATTTTTTAATCAGGATAGTTGGTATATTACTAGGACCCACAGAAGTATTATTTCTGATTTTCTGAAAAGAACTGCAAATCAATTGTTATCTCTTGATAAATACAACCCATATTCAAATTTCTTCTCAGGTATTCCCTAACACCCATAGCATACTCAATATTTTATTTTATTTATTTAACATTTGTTGACCGGGAAAGTCCGACTAGGTAATACAGAGCCTGTTTTCAGCGATGGCCTGGGGAGAAATGCTCTAGACGCATGTCTTTAGATTGTGGGAGGAAACCCACGCGAATGCAGAGGGAACATGCAAACTCCACACAGAAGGCACCCCAGCTGAGAATCAAACCGGAGAACCTCTTGCTGTGAGGCGACAATGTTAACTGCTGTACCACTGCACCGCCTTATATACTATAGAAGGGATTAATACAACTATCAGAAAACTTATCGGTATCTGCAACAACTTCTTTATTAAATTCTACTAATGATGTGGGGGTTTTGCACCTTCTAAATCAATTGATATAATTATAATAGGCATTTTTATTATTAGATGTAAATAGCTTCATTACGTACCTAGCCTTTTCTATTTTAAGAAGGTTCTGTAAATGATTTGTTGATTTATTAAGTTTGGTTTTATTGCAAGAAATAGGTATGTTTTGCATACACAAAAGCAACATTTTTCTTGCTATATAAATTTATAAGTTTACTACTCTACCATTTAGGGATTTTATAATGAGAAGGTTGCTGACTAAGTGTGAGTAGTCTCCACTCTCTCCTTTAATATTTGTTGACGTGGACTATATCCATAATCATTATCTTTCTCTGTAGCAGATATATCCCAGCTGATCTGAAGAACTTATTAAAATATTTTCAAAACCAAAATGTCATGTCATAGTATGATACAGAGATAAATGGTTCCATAAACAGAATGTAATGGAATTACAATCAAACTTACCTAAAGATAGATATATTTCCACATTAGTAATAACATCAGGAATATTACAGACAACTAAATCAAAGATGTTACTGTCTTTAGTTCTCTCTGCCACTTCCTGTGTTAAATGATGGAAACTCAGCAATTCCACAAATTGCTTTCCATTTAAGCTGTATGTACTATATTCATTCCGATTGATTATAAAAACTGTCTTTTGGCTTTTCCCGGTTATGGGTCGCCACAGCGGAACTCCGGTCTGCTAATGATTGGCAGTGAATTTTTATGGTGTTGAGTTGCCAGCCCGGCACCCAACTTCAATGAAGGCACACTCACACATGCTCGCACCTACCTGCATGTCCTTAAATTCACTCGATAAGAAACATTTTCTTGTGGTCAAGATATTTATCAATAGTATCTCGAAAAGCTTTGAGAGCATTCTTATCCACACAAGGTTTAAGATCTCCTACTACAGATCTGAAGGTATCAGAATTCGATAAAATATCCACAACAACAATTTCCATATTATTATCTCTGAAAACTACAGAAGGTATTAAACTATGAACCAGAACAAAGGTACCATCTCCCTCCCCCCAGAATTGCCTCTGCCACATTTATAACAATTTAATTACAAAAGCAAATATGAAGAGGGGACCAGGCTTCTGTAATGGCTATGAAACTGAAACATGCCTTATATAATAAATGAAGTTTGTTATATTTATTGCCTATACTTTGGGCATTATAAAAATACCATCTCAAAATATTATTAATTTATTTAACATTTGTTTAATGGGAAAGTCTAACCTGGAAAGAAGCCAATTTTCAGTGGAGGCCCTGGGAGAAATGCTCCAGGTGCATGTCTTTATAACATGGGAGGAAACCATAGCACCTAGAGAAAACCCACATGAATGCAGGGAGAACATGCAGACTCCACAGAAAAGGCACCCCAGCCGAGAATCGAACTGGAGAACCTCTTGTTGTGAGGCAACAACACTACAGCTGCACCACTGTGCTGTCCAATTTTATTAAATAATTTTCCTCCTTATTTGATGCATTTGGGACCCTAAAAGATTTAATATGTTCCTGTTAATCTATGTGCAAGAAACCAAGAACTATAATGAATTAGGTGGTTTATCATAACTAAAAAATTTTTCATCATAAATAAAATCTTCCCAACATTTCAGAACTGGGACATTATAATCTAGGCCAAGCTGTCTAAGCCATGTGTTAACTAAGTCAGCCTTAGTATAACACTTATCCACCCATCTCAAAGAAGGTAGCATTTCAAAGGATACTGAAATGTTAGAACTCTCTACACTTTTCAAAATACCTAGAACTGTTTGTTTAATTACATTTAATGGTGTTGACCATAAATCATTAGTACCAACATGCAGTATCAAGTGTCTATATCCTATCCTTCCTTTAATTATCTTATGACGTAGGAAAAGAATATCAAGTAATTTCAATCCCAGGAGGGAGGAAATTGTAATTCTAAATGGATCTAAATAAAACAAATTCTAATACTCTGTTTTAATAAGGAACCATCTATTATCAAAATATCTTTCCTTTCTTTTTTCTTATTTAATAATGAGAACCTAAGGTCCTCAATTAGCATTCCAAGTGCTCTCCTTTTGTTTTTATTATTTCTACAAACTGCATCCTCCCTAATATGTGATAGTTCTTCATCTGAGGGACAGGAAAATCTGTGGAATTAAGTTAAGAGAGTCCATTAAACAAAATGTCATCTTCATGAATATCAATACTGTCCCATGGAGACAAACAAATGTTGGTATTAGATAAATTATCACAAACTGCTAAACAGCTAGTAACCAACTTATTTATTAATTTATTTGACATTTATTTGATGATTACTGGGAAAGTCCAACTGAGTAGGAGCCCATTTTCAGTGGTGGCCCAGGGAGAAAAGCTCTAAAGTATTACAAAACATTTTAAGAACAAAGACTTTACAGTCTTTAAAAATAATACAAAAAAAAAAAAAACTACAGTTTAAATAATTATACCAGATTAGGGGAGTAAAGAGATGTAAGTTATGAAAAAGAAGTTATGTCTTACCATAACGTCCCATCTGTATTGTTGTTCCTCATTCAGTCATAACGCATGGGTATTGGTTCCGACCTCGGAACCGAGCCGGCCATTTTCCAAGCTCGCATCAGCTTCAAACTCTCGAGCTAAACTCTTACCTACAATCCCCTTCTCCCTATTACCTCATATTGAGTTTGCAAGTCAAAGAAGGTAGAGGCTACCTCTGGTCAAATAATCTAAGAGAATTGGATGGTGAGATCCACTAGAAACCACAGGAGGGGGAAGGAGGGAGGGTCATAATGATTGAACGAGGATCAACAATATAGATAGAACGTTATGGTAAGACATAACTTCTTTATCTGATATTGTTAACCCTCGTTCATTCCTTACGCATGGGACAGAGTCCCCAGCTACCTCTATTCCTGGGAGGCTCTCATAGAAGGACATTCCTGAGCACCATAGAACCGAAAGATGCTCTTCCCCTGGAGGCCAAATCCAATTTGTAATGATTGATGAAGGTATGAGGCATAGCCCAAGTTGCAGCTGCACAGATGTCATGTAAAGAAGCTCTGGCATGGAAGGCAGCAGAAGTTGCCACTGACCTCGTTGAATGAGCTTTCATGGTAGTAGGCAACGAGATATTACGTTGTGTATAAATGAAGGTCACACAATCCTTCAACCATCTAGCTAATGTGACCTTAGCAACAGCAGATCCTAATCTAGGTCCAGAAAAGGCCAAAAATAACTGGTCAGATTTATGAAAGGGTTTAGTCCTGTTTAATTAAAAATGGATTTGCCTGTGGATATCTAGGGTATGTAGGCAATACTCTCCTCTGTTTGAATGATTGGGAAAGAAAACTGGAAATTCAATGGCTTGATTAATGGACATTTCAGAGATCACTTTAGGCAGAAATGACGGATTCGTTCTCAGAGACAATCTATCTCTATGAAAAATCAAGTATGGACTCTTGATACATAAAGCTTGAAGCTCAGAAATACGTCTGGCAGAAGTAATGGTGACTAAAAACAAGGTTTTCCATGACAAATACTTGAGGTCGCAAGAACAGGCTGGTTCAAAAGGTGACACTGTCAGAGATTATAGAACTAATGATAAATCCCATGGTTGAATAGGTTCTCTAAAAGGTGGCTTCAAATGATTCACACCTTTTATGAAGGTCTTGCACAATTTATGGGACATAAGAGAGGAATCTTGGACACCCTCATGAAAATTAGAAATTGCAGCCAAATGAACTCTAATTGATAGATCAGATTGAAAAAGGTTGGCCAGATAGTCTAGTATTATCGACACTGGTGCTGAAAAGGGGTCTGCTTGTTTATCTTTCAGCCAACAAGTAAATCTTTTCCACTTGCTCAGATAAGTAATTCTAGTGGAAGACTTATGAGAAGCAATGAGAATATCATGTACTGGTAAAGAAAGATTGTTCTGCCTGGCAATCAAGGGAATTGGAGTAGCCAAGCCATGAGCTTCAGGCTGTTCAAGTTGGGATGAATCAGGTTCTGTGGATGTGAGATCAACTCCGGGGTTGGATGGAGAATCCATGGTCGATCTAGTAGGTGAGGCCAAAGGAAGGGGATCCAAATCTGTCGAGGTGAATATGGTGCTATGAGGATCACCTTGCAATTCAACTGACGGGCTTTCTTCAGAAACTGGGGAATGAGGGGAAAGGGTGGAAATGCGTAAAGAAGATCTGAGGGACAATCGTGGACTAGAGCTTCTCTGGGTGACTGTCCCGGGGGGAATCAGGGTGAAGTAGTTGCTGCATTTGTAGTTGGTCAGGGATGCAAAGAGGTTGCAGCAAGGATGGACCCAGCAGTGGAAGATTTCCACCGCTATCAAGGGATTCAGGGACCACTCGTGAGGTTGAAGAATGCACCTGCTGAGTCTGCCTGCTATAGGTTCATAGGTTGATACTAGGCTATCTTCCCTAGGGCATTTACAAGCCTAGCCAAAGTGTGTTTGGCTTTCACCAGCCTTCTTAGATTAGTTAACTGTGCCTCTGTATAGTAGGTCACAGAAGATAGCCCATTTAAGGTTAGTTTACCATGCCTCTGTCTAGCAGTGACACAGAAGAGATCCCAGGGGTAAATTTACAATCTCCCATCCAAACGTCAAGATTCTTCTTGAAGAGGGTCATTGAGGGGCTCTGTCTGACATGGACTGGGATTTTGTTCCAGAGTGAGGGGAGCCTCTGGGATATGAATCTGTCCCTCCAGCATGTTCTATTTATTTCTGTGCTGAGGTTTAAGTCAATGGAGCATGTAGTTCTGATGGATTTGGATTTCTTGAGGTGGAGCATGTCCATTAATTCTGGGTTGGACATGGCTTTATACGTCAGGCACAGATCGCCTCTGAGTAGGCGGTAAGCAACTGAGTAGAGCTGGAGTTTCTTTAGCCTAACTGCATAGGGCATCTGTTTGAGTCCCTTGATCTTCTTGGTGAGGTACTTTTGGGGTCTTTCTAGTTGTAGCAGGTGTCGGGTAAGGTACATCCCAAATGGGGCATTGTATTCAATTATGGGCCTGATGAGTGATGAGTAGAGGGGCACAATGACCTCTCTTGATCTAGATGTGAACCCCTTCGTGATAAGGTGGGCTATATAGAATGTCTTTCTAACCACTTTGGCAATGTGATTGTCAAAGGAGAGGTTGCAATCTACTTGGGTCCCCAAATCCCTAATTACTTCTTCTGTACTTAATGGATTACCACCTATGTGGTAATTTGTGGGCACTTTGTTTTTCCCAAAGGGGATGACTATGCACTTTTTGGCATTTAGCTTTAGGCCATGGCTCTGGCACCAGTTATCCGTCTCTGTGAGATCTTTTTGGAGGATGCTTGTGTCAGCCGGTGAGTCGATTATGGCCCCCAGTTTGCAGTCATCTGCAAACTTTGTCAGCCATAGTCCTCCTGTTTTAGCCTGTACCTCAGAGAAATATATACCAAACAAGAGAGGTCCCAGGACTGAGCCTTGTGGGACGCCACTTGTAACTGGTCTAGAGTCTGACATGGCACCTGCAATTCTGACCATGTGGGTTCTATCCCAAAGCCAGTTTGCAACCCATCTTGTGACATAGGGGTTGATATTTAAGCTGGTGAGCTTATTTATGATGCCCGAGTGGGGTATTGTGTTGAAGGCTTTTGCAAGGTCAAGGTAGGCTGTGTGGACTACCTTCCCTTCATGTTGGAACTCCCGGGAATGTGCGTTGCTAGAAGAAAATGGTTGGTAGCCATCGCCCATTGCCATATCCTCATGGCCTCTCAACAAAGGGGGTAAGATTTGGTTCCACCTTGCTTGTTGATGTACCAGACCACTGCCATGTTGTCTGATTGAATCACAATTTTCCCAGACGACAGCAGGGGATGGAATGCTTGCAATGCTAGAAGCACTGCCCTCAGCTCTAGAACATTTATATGCAGATGGGCCTCCAGTTCGGACCAAGTGCCTTGGACTGTCTGTCCCTGATACAGCCCCCCCACTCCATCAGGGAGGCATCCATGGTCACTGTGGCCTTGGGTTGCTGGGGGAGAAGGGGCAAGACCATTGTGAGGGATTGTGCGTCATCCACCAATTTAAATCCTGTTTGCACCTGTGGGTTACTCGAATCATGGTTGAAAGAGGATGCTGAAAAGGATACAATTGGGTGAGCAGTAGCCATTGTAGAAGCCTCATGTGAAACCTGGCCAGGGGAACCATGGTGATGGAGGCTGCCATGGACCCTAACAGCTGTAGAACTGAGTGAGCCATGGATTTTTCCCTTGAAAGGATTGGAATTCGCTGTTGATTTATCCTTAGAATTCTGTGCTCTGGAATAGCAGCTCTGCAGTTTTTTGTGTCCAAGATAACCCCTATGAATTCTGTCGACTGAGATGGGGTGAGATTGGATTTTTGCCAGTTTATGGTTATACCTAGCCTTTGAGCAGCGAGGAGAGAGTATGCCAGGGCTTCTTCCAGTAGATGTCTGGTGGGGGAGGAAATGAGTCAGTTGTCTAGGTATGGAAACACCTGGAATCTTTGAAGTTGCAAGTGAGCTGTGACAACTGCCATGCACTTTGTGAACACTCTGGAAGTGGTAGAGAGTCCGAAGGGCAATACTCTGAACTGGTAGTGACTGGCTCCCGCACAGAAGCGCAGAAATCTTCTTGATGGCCTGTCCACCTTTATGTGGTAGTACGCATCTTGAAGATCTATAGAGCACATCCAATCGTCTTTTTCCAAAAGCGGGAGGATCGACTTATCGACTGTATTGTGACCATCCGGAATTTTTGTACTCTCACAAACTTGTTCAATACACTGAGATCTAAAACTGGTCTCCAGTCCCTGGTTTTCTTTGGCACCAAAAACAGTCTTGAGTAGAATCCGGATCCTATCTGGTCTGGAGGGACTATTTGGACGACTCTCTTTCTTAGCAGCTTTTCTATCTCTAGTGCTGTTTCTTCCCTTTGACTGGGTGGAATGTTGGGAAGATCTTTTGAAGGGACGGGACAAAGATCGAAGGGGATGTGATAACCTCTGGTTATAATCCTTTGTACCCAAGAATCGGTGGTGATGGTTAGCCAGGCAGAAGGGTGCAAGGAGAAACGTCCCCCAACCACCTCCAGAGGAAAGGAGTTGGGCCGCTCCTCAGGAGCGCTGGTAGGATTGACCAGGGAAAGAATCCCTGGAACCCTGGTTATGCGGACCCCCTCTGCCCCGAAAGGAGCGTCTTCCCTTTGAGTTTCCCCCTCTGCCTCTGGGGGAGAACTCGGCCTGTGTGTCACGGAAAGGACCCTGAGATTTCTTAAACCATATCTTCCCACTCTTTTGGTTTCGGGAGAAAGCACGTTGAGGGGAAGAATAACAGACACCTATGGCAGAAAGGGTCTTACCATCCTGTTCACATCTGGCCAGTGTGCTTTTAACTTTGGGCCCAAACAATGAGGAGGCCTCAATGGGGGCATTAAGAAAGGAAGACTTAAAAGGGTTCCATGAAGTTGCACAAGCGCATCCAGGCGTGTCATCTCAAGACCGCAGCTGAACCCGCTGATCTAGCTGCTCCTTCTGATGCGTGAGATATCAGTCACATAGAGGATTTAGATATAGACTCAATGGTGGCCAGCTGAGAGGCCACTTTGTCACAGACCTCATCAGACACTGCACCAGCCAAGGTTTCAGAGAGCTCAGAAACCAGATCCCTTTGAAGCCTGGTGAAATGTGCCATATAATTCAGGGACCTGATAGCAAAGGTCACTGAAACAAAGGTGCACTTCCCTATCCTGTCCAGGGCCCGGGACTCTCTGTTAGGCAGATGGACAGTCTAGCTTTCTTCTTCTGCCAGATCCTTTTTTGTTGTGGCTGCCAACACCAAAGCATCCACAGGAAGACCTTTGGACCAATGGGGATCCCAAGCAGGAGCGGACAAGATCTTATCTGGCCTCCGGGGAATAGCTTCGACAGTATCAGGAGCCTTCCAAGCATGCTGCACTATGAGCCGGACAAGTTCATCGGCAGGTGGAGTAACCCAGGAGGTAGGGGGCTGGGCGCGAAAAGCCTGCTGGAACACAGATTCCTCAGAGGTCGGATTAGAGGACTGCCAGTCACTTCTCTGTTTCAGGATTTCGAGGATATCACCAAAGGATACCTCAGAGGGTGACCAAGGGGATCCTTCCCCCTCATCGAAATCTGTGTCTTCGGTGAGGGACTCCTCTGTGGAGTCCATGTGTTTCCTCTTACACAAACTTTTCCGGTGGACCTCCTCAGTGGGAGAAGCTGGAGAAGACAGCAGAAAAGGGGATTCCTGAGGGAATATGTCCTACGGCCCTTGCACTTGGTGTCTGCTAGGTGCGACTTGTGAAACCAGTGCACCAGAGGAGGGCAGAGGTATAGACAGTCCGGTATCACCAGCAGCAGCGAAAGCCTTCTCCATCAGTTGGAAGGCTGGCTTACCCAAAGAGGAGTGCATGTCTAGGACAGGGGTCACCCCTCCCTTAAGTGGCTCAGCCTGCCAACCTGGAGTCCCTGGATAGCTGTGAAGCAGCAAACTATGCGTGTCACAACTGACATCCTGGGTCGTAGAAAAACTTTCCTGCCACAAAGGCAACTGTGGTTCCTCAGTGAGATTCATAAAGGGGACTGCAGAAGGGGAAGACTGTGCTATATCCATGGACTTCAAAGGCAATGAAGGAAAAGAATAAGAAGGGGTCTTTGGAGATGGATGATCACCTCCCAAGGAAAGATAGTTCCTGAGGGGTGGGATACCTCTGGCCAAAACTACCTGGTCCACAAGACACAACACATCATGTTCAGAAAGGCTTCTAATGGACCTCACGGAGACTGAGGGAGAAACAGGCCTGTCCACAGAAGAGGCAGACTTGGTGCCCATCTCATCTGTCCGCACCGAGGACAACGGTGCTGAGAGAGACTGGACTACTGTTGTCTGCACCGAAGAAGTCAATGGTGCCGAGGTCATGGACTGCACCGACACAGGGATCGGTGCCAAAGTGGTTGTCGGTGCCGATGCTGGAACTGACAAAACTGGAGTCAACAATAAAGGCGTTGGTTCCGAGGAGGATCTCGGAGCCGACACGGTCAAGGTCTGCACCGACACAGGGATCGGTACTAAAGTGGTTGTCAGTGCTGAAGCTGGAACCAACAAAACTGGAGTCAACAATAAAGGCGTCGGTTCCGAGGAAGATCTCAGAGCCGACGAGATCAAGGTCTGCGCCAACTGAAAGGTCGGTGCCGATACAGTGGTAATAGTCTGAACCGAGGAGCCCCTCAGTGCCGATATATAGAAGACTACAGGAGAAGATGGAGCTGAAATCACTAATGGAGCCGAAGGCCTCGGTGCTGAAGGTCTAGACACCGAAAGCACTGGGACTGACTGAGTGAACTCCGGAGCCAAAACTTTAGCCTTTTTAGGTTTTGGTTGGCAGGAGTCCCCAGCCGGGGACGAAGGCAAAGATTTAGCCTTAGTAGGAACATCCAAGGTTTTCTTATGGGCTCTAGGAGGGGTTGAGGCCTCCTACCCAGAAATAGCCTCTGAAAAGGGAGATTTTAGAAGTCCCTTCAGTAACAGCTTGTTTTTCCTTTCCAACAAGGTTCTATTAGAAAAGTTCTGACAAATAGTACAGGGTGGGTCAACAGACGAATGGGAAGATCCCAAACAATAAACACACAAAGAGTGTGCATCAGAAGAAGGCAGTTTGTGTCCACAATTAGAACACTGCTTAAACCCCAGACTACCTTTCTTATCTGCCATGACAGCAAATTAATAGAAAAGGTACCAGCAATGGTACAAGAGAGTACCCGAAGGTATGAGAGAAAAAGGGAAAGGATTACCAATGATGGTAAAGAGAGAATACCTCGCAGTAAAAGTGGTGAAAAAAGGAAGCAGAAAAACCTGAAGAAATTATGTACGCTAGATGCGGCGATAGGGTAAGAGACAATAAAATATGAACTTTCCTGACAAAAAGTAATTTGTAAAACTATTAAACAACAAATGACTGTACTTAGCTCAAGAGAAGTAGCTTGACATGATCGATTGGCAACACGGCAAATGAAATCTGAGGTAACAGGGAGAAGGGGATTGTGGGTAAGAGTTTAGCTCAAGAGTTTGAAGCTGAAGCGAGCTTGGAAAATGGCCGGCTCAGTTCCGAGGTCGGAACCGATACCCATGCATAAGGAAGGAACGAGGATTAACAATATCAGATCATGTATTTGTTCATGTTTATGGCTATAGTTTATCCTGGTGTTGAGCAAAAACAGTGCTACCTTTTGGCTAAGAAGTCTTTCAGAATAGTTTTGAAGGACAGGAGTTAGGGTAGGAGTTAGGGTATTGACCTGATGGATAGAAATATGGAGATCCAGGCCTTAGCAACATAGTACGAGTACAGACAATGCCCAAGAGATTTGATAGGTTTGTGGACAGACAGGAGTTTTTGGTCATTGGATTGTAATGACCAACAGGGAACACAGTTGTGTAGATGCATTCTTGATAATTTTATAGGTGGTAAGAAGGTTTGCATATGTTAGTTGATGGGGTAGTTTTAACCAATTTAAGCTTGGAAGGGGAGTAAGGCTAGGTGTATCGGAGGCGGTTTCAAATTGTTTTATCATGGTGTGGATGGGAGGAGAAATGGCGTAGGCATTATCCTGAAAGAACAGTAGGCTAAGAGTGTTTTGGAGGTGAAAAGAGTGTCGGATAAAGTGATGTTTATGAAGCTGGAAATTGATGGTGTAATGATGAATGTTGTTAGTGCATATGCTCCACAAGTTGGATGTGTGATGGATGAGAAAGAAACATTTTGGAGTGAATTGGATGAAGTGGTGATGACTGTACCCAAGAGTGAGAGACTGGTGATTGGAGCAGATTTCAATGGGCATGTTGGTGAAGGGAACAGAGGGGATGAGGAAGTGATGGGTAGGTATGGTGTTAAGCAAAGGAATGCAGAAGGTCAGATGGTAGTGGATTTTGTGAAAAGGATGGACATGGCTGTGATGACTACGTATTTTAAAAGAGGGAGGAGCATAGGGTGACATACAAGAGTGGAGGAAGATGCACACAGGTGGATTATATCTTATGTAGGAGGGCCAGTTTGAAGGAGATTGGAGACTGTAAAGTGGTGGCAGGGGAAAGCGTAGTTAGGCAGCATAGGATGGTAGTTTGTAGGATGAAATTGGTGATCAAGAAGAGGAGGATGAGAGTGAGGGCAGCACCAAGGATCAAATGGTGGAAATTGAAAAAGGGTAATTGTGAGGTGATGTTCAGGGAAGAGTTAAGACAGGCACTGGGTGGCAGTGAAGAGTTACTGAATAGCTGGGTAACTACAGCAGAGCTGGTAAGAGAGATGGCTAGAAAGGTGCTTGGTGTGACATCTGGAAAGAGGAAGGAGGACAAGGAGACCTGGTAGTGGAATGAAGAAGTACAGGAAAGTATACAGAGAAAGAGGTTGGCAAAGAGGAAGTGGGGTTGTCAGAGAGATGAAGAAAGTAGACAAGAGTATAAGCAGATGAGGTGCATGGCAAAGAGAGAGGTGGCGAAGGCTAAGGATAAGGCATATGAAGAGTTGTATGAAAGGTTGGACACTAAGGAGGGAGAAAAGGACCTGTACCGATTGGCTAGACAGAGGGACCGAGCTAGTAAAGATGTGCAGCAGGTAAGGGTGATAAAGGATAATGAGGGAAACATACTCACAAGCAAGGAGAGTGTGTTGAGCAGATGGAAAGAGTACTTTGAGGGGCTGATGAATGAAGAGAATGAGAGGGAGAGAAGGTTGGATGATGTGGGGATAGTGAATCAGGAAGTGAAGCAGATTAGCAAGGAGGAAGTAAGGATAGCTGTGAAGAGGATGAAGAATGGAAAGGCTGTTGGTCCCGATGACATACCTGTGGAAGCATGGAGGTGTTTAGGTGAAATGGCAGTGGAGTTTTAAACCAGATTGTTTAATGAAATCTTGGAAAGTGAGAGGATGCCTGAGGAATGGAGGAAAATGTGTTTTGGTACCGATTTTTAAGAAAAAGGGTGATGTGCAGAGCTGCTGTAACTACAGAGGGATTAAATTGATCAGTCACAGCATGAAGTTATGGGAAAGAGTAGTGGAAGCTAGGTTAAGAAGGGACGTGATGATTAGTGATCAGCAGTATGGTTTCATGCCAGGAAAGAGCACTACAGATGCAATGTTTGTTCTGAGAGTGTTGATGGAGAAGTACAGAGAAGGTCAGAAGGAGTTGCATTGTATCTTTGTGGATTTAGAGAAAGCATATGACAGCATGCCTAGAGAGGAGTTGTGGTATTGTATGAGGAAGTCGTGAGTGTCAGAAAAGTATGTAAGAGTTGTACAGGATATGTACGAGGGTAGTGTGACAGTGGTGAGGTCTGCGATGGGAGTCACGGATGCGTTTAAGATGGAGGTGGGATTACATCAAGGATCAGCTCTGAGCCCTTTCTTATTTGCAATGGTGATGGACAGGTTGACAGACGAGATCAGACAGGAGTCCCAGTGGACTATGATGTTTGCAGATGACATTGTGATCTGTAGTGAGAGTAGGGAACAGTTGGAGGAGACCCTGAAGAGGTGGAGATATGCTCTAGAGAGAAGAGGAATGAAGGTCAGCAGGACTAAGACAGAATATATGTGTGTGAATAAGAGGGAGGATAGAGGAAAGGTGAGGATGCAGGGAGTAGAGGTGGCGAAGTTGGATGAGTTTAAATACTTGGGATCAACAGTTCAGAGTAATGGTGAGTGTGGAAGACAGGTGAAGAAGAGAGTACAGGCAGGATGGAGTGGGTGGAGAAGAGTGTCAGGAGTGATTTGTGACAGACGAGTACCAGTAAGAGTGAAAGGGAAGGTCTACAAGAGGGTAGTGAGACTAGCTATGTTATATGGGTTGGAGACAGTGGCATTGACAAAAAGGCAGGAGTCAGAACTTGACGTGGCAGAGTTGAAGATGTTAAGATTTGCACTGGGTGTGACGAGGATGGACAGGATTAGGAATAAGTATATTAGAGGGTCAGCCCAGGTTGGAAGGTTTGGAGACAAAGCCAAAGAGGCAAGATTACATTGGTTTGGACATGTGCTGAGGAGGGATGCAGAGTATATTGGGAAAAAGATGCTAAGGATGAAGCTGCCAGGTAACAGGAAAAGAGGAAGGCCTAAGATAAGGTTTATGGATGTGGTGAGAGAGGACATGCAGGTGGTTGGTGTGACAGAGCAAGATGCAGAGGACAGGAAGAAATGGAAACAGTTGATCTGCTGTGGCGACCCCTAACGGGAGCAGCCGAAAGAAGAAGAAGAAGAAGGCTTTTTAGTTTTATATAGTGGTGAGTTCTGGAAGCGGTAGCTGTAAATTTAGTAACACTGCTATAGCACTGTTCAAGTTTTAATTTTTGTGATGCCTGAAGGTTAGTAAGCAAGGGAGTACCATAAAGAAGTGAGGGGAGGAGATACGTAGTGGCAAGTATGGCTTTAGTTGCACTGGTGAGAAAGTTTTTGGCTCTATAAAGCATCTCTAGTTTTCAAGTTTTTCTTATGCAATTTTGTATATGCAAGTTGAATTTAAGATTTTCATCCACTATCACCCCTAATAATTTGTTATGAGAAGTGGTAGTATTATCAAGAGAGAGGACTTTAAATTGTGTTTTTTCTACTTTAATTTTGTTTTTGATCTATTTGTGCATAAGAAATACTATGCACAACTCCCTCAGCAACAATTGATTTTTTAAGTTTATTTTTTTACTGGTGTTTTCTTACTCAGAACAACATGTTGAACCAAATTGTCTTTCTTAACTTTTTTGAGGATTTATTTATTTGGTTTTATTTTTCCATTTCCTCCGTTTTTTTTTTTTTTTTTTAATCAGGGCTGTCTTTTCGTGTTTACAGTAACCGTACACTACCAAAAATGTTGATTTAGAAATGTAGACTTGCTACAAATGGATTTAGCTACAAAAGCTAAATGTACCAATAAATTACTTTATGCATGTGCTAAAGGTTGTTATAATTCTTAAAAACTGTACTGATTGGTCATAGGGGTGTTACATCTAGGTTAGCAGAGGTTGTAAAACCTTTTAATGAACTCTTTAGTTCATATTATTGTTATAGATGTTTGAATAATTCATCTGGAAACACAAATAAGGAATATAACTGTTCAGAATAAAGTATGAAGAACTCGTGAAAGTCATTTAGATGTACTATGAATACCTAATTACTGAGACCAGATAGTTTGCCTAAACAATTTCTCTGTTTAATAATAACAGCTACAATGGCTACTTTATGTACCTTTTACAGGAATATTCACACCACTTCTTAGTAAACGCATTATGGAAGAAGGCATAAATAGTTTCTATCTAAATATGGTACAAAGTGCATAGTTACTGCTTTACAAGTCTGACATATATCTTAGGCGAGGTATTTAAAAAAAAGAACAGGTATAGGAGCTGTTCAGTGATGCATACGTTGGTGTTCCTGCCTCATGGTGCTTTGTTGTCCTACTTGATTTCCAGCTAAGATGCCTCCTCTTCAGAGCTTGCATGTCCTGCTTCTGTCCATTTGGGTTTCACTGGGGACACTAGTTTATTCCTATATTACAATGACATACCAGTAGGTCCTTATAGGTGTGTGTGTGTGTGTGTGTGTGTGTGTGTGTGTGTGTGTGTGTGTGTGTGTGTGTGTGTGTGTGTGTGTGTGTGAGCACACATTCTATGATGGAATGCCACCCTATTCAGGACTGTTTCCTTGTCTAATGGTCACTGCTTGCTGACCTGGGCCCTGACTTCTCCTACACTCCTGGATAAAGCAGGTATTAGAAAACTGAATGACTGAAAAGTGAGGAAACTTAGCCAGTTCTGAAAGCACTGTATGTCTTAATGACTAAAATCAAAACAAAAACTTCAACAGAAGATTTATTTATTTACTTATTTTACATTGGTGGGATGGTCCGACTGGGTAGTAGCCCATTTTCAGCAGAAGCCTGGGGTGAAAAGCTCCAATGACAATTACAGCAACACAGACATAACAATTTAGAACAATAATTACAATAAAAACAGTAAGAAAACATATAAGTCATCAGGTATTAATACAAGTAGATGAGTAGTAAATTAGGTTTATAATATAGATGCAGATACAATGTGTACAGATTTTACAGAAGATCCAGATTAGCAAACATGATTCTATCCTAAAATTATGCAAATCAGGATCCTAACCAATGCAACTGGTGAATGTGTCTGTCGACCTGATACACATACAATGGAAATTTAACACATACCATGTATTTGAAAGAAATTTTTAAAAAAGGAATGATTTTATAAGACTTAATATTATATATGTTTTAACATTAGTTTTTACCTATGCTGGATTGCATTCTGTTTAAATGTCACTAGATGGGGCTAAAGTACAATTTTTTACTATACATTCAAGCTGGAATATTTTATATTTGGTATAGTTATTTTTTTTAATTTTAAGGTCATTTTTAATGCTTAATTATTTTAAAGTTTGTTTTGACTTAAAGGATATACCTAAGTTCCCATTTTTGATCTTTTTAAGTCTTACTGGTATTTTAATTATTGAGTTCACATGCTTATTATATGTTTATTGTCAAAGGGTTAAAGTTTCCTTAAAAGTCATTGGATAATTGATTGTTTTAACTGTTGAGAATATAAAAACTGCATATTTTTTTTAGTCTGCATCTGAGGAAGTACTTTAAATGAAAATGTATTTGTGGAGTTTGTTAAACATTAATGTGGTTTGATTCGTTGGAATAAAGCTGTTTTTTATTCGTTTTGTGGCTGGATTTCCCTTCTTTGGGTACCTTGGACTTTTTACTGGTGATTTTTTGGTACCTTGGCGCGCTTTTTTACATTTATTGGAAATTTAACAGACTTTGTTAGATACAGTGTATACCACAATACTGTTAACTGGACAGCACTAGCATCAATTATGATCAACACGTACATAAATGCATGGAACTAGCCATACCCTAAAGAACCAAGAACCTCTCCTCCAAAAAAAGGAAGCCAATCTGATGGTCCCCTGCCATTAATAAACTGTACAACAGAAGGAAGTAACTGCTGCAGAAAAAGGTGATGTCCCAAGACTGGAAAAACACCCTTATTAGCCTCAACAAAAAGTTGAGATCCCTCATCAAAACCTCTAAAGCCGGCTATGAAGGCAGAATTGTGGCAGACACAAAAGAAAAACCCACAAAGCCTTCTATAGTTATATCAAGAATCTCCACGGCAATACCCAGATTTGCTCTGAGCTACTGCACAATGGTGCCTCCTATACTGAGCCAACAGATATTGCCAACATACTGGCCAACAGATTCAGTGACAACTTTTCCCCTCTCTCCCCTCCTAAAGGACCAATCACAATACCAGAGGCATGCCAGGCACCCAGCATTACTGCAGTCCAGGTTAAAGCTGCATAGTCCAAGGCCAAGAATGCAGCTTCCATGGGACCCGACAATATCCCTGGATGTGTTCTACATGAAAGAAAAATTGCACAAGACACTAAAGATAATCACAAGGCCTTCTTTAGTTATGTCAGGAACCTGGGTGGCAACTCCCAGATATGCTCTGAGTTAGTGCAAAATGACAAAAAATACACTGAACCCACAGACATTGCCAATGTCCTGGCAGACAGGTTCAGTGCAAACTTCTCCCCCCCTTTCCCCCCAAAAGAGCAAATGTCTATCCCAACAGAGTGTAGCCTCCCTGACATCACAGATACACAGGTGAGAGCTGCCCTCTCCATACAAAAAACACAGCATCAATGGGACCGGATGGTGTCCCGGGCTGCGTCTTACACGAGCTCCAAGAAGAACTGAACCCTCACATAAAGTCACTGTTCAATCTCAGCCTTACTACAGGATATGTACCCAAGGAATGGCGTACAGCAACAGTGGTCCCACTCCACAAAGGTGGTGCCACAACGGACCCCGGAAACTATTGCCCTATAAGCCTGACTAGCCTGGTCTGCAAAGGTATGGAGCATATCATCATGGAACTCATAAACAAAGACATTGGGAACCTCCAAACACTGCATCCTACCCAATTCGGCTTTGTTAAGGGCAGATCTTGCCTCTTGAACCTGGTTGACTTCTTTGAAACAGTCACCAAGGCCATAGATGAAGGGAAGGTAGTCCACACAGCCTACCTGGACCTCGCAAAAGCCTTCGACACAATACCCCACTCGGGCATCATAAATAAGCTCACCAGCTTAAATATCAACCCCTATGTCACAAGATGGGTTGCAAACTGGCTCAGGGATAGAACCCACATGGTCAGAATTGCAGGTGCCATGTCAGACTCTAAACCAATTACAAGTGGCGTCCGGCTCAGTCCTGGGACCTCTCTTGTTTGGTATATATTTCTCTGAGGTACAGGCTAACACGGGAGGACTATGGCTGACCCAGTTTGCAGATGACTGCAAACTGGGTGCCATAATCGACTCGCCGACTGACACAAGCATCCCCCAAAAGGGTCTCACAGAGATGGATAACTGGTGCCAGAGCCATGGCCTAAAGCTAAATGCTAAAATGTGCATAGTCATCCCCTTTGGGAAAAACAAAGTGCCCACAAATTACCACATAGGTGGTAATCTATTAAGTATGGAAGAAGTAATTAGGGATTTGGGGACCCAAGTAGATAGCAATCTCTCCTTTGACAATCACGTTGCCAAAGTGGTTAGAAAGACCTTCTATATAGCCCACCTTATCACGAAAGGGTTCACATCTAGATCAAGAGAGGTCATTGTGCCCCTCTACTCATCACTCATCAGGCCCATAATTGAATACAATGCCCCATTCGGGATGTACCTTACCCAACACCTGCAGCAACTGGAAAGACCCTGAAAGTACCTCACCAAGAGGATCAAGGGACTCAAACAGATGCCCTACGCAGTTAGGCTAAAGAAACTCCAGCTCTACTCAGTTGCTTACCGCCTACTCAGAGGCGATCTGTGCCAAACGTATAAAGCCATGTCCAACCCAGAATTAATGGACATGCTCCACCTCAGGAAATCCAAATCCCTTAGAGATACACGCTCCAGGGACTTAAACCTCAGCACAGAAATAAATAGGACATGCTGGAGGGACAGATTCATATCCCAGAGGCTCCCCTCACTCTGGAACAAAATCCCAATCCATGTTAGGCAGAGCCCCTCAATGACCCTCTTCAAGAGAAATCTTAACGAGTGGATGGGAGATCGTAGGTTTACCCCTGGGATCTCTTCTGTGTCCCTACTAGACAGAGGCACAGTAAACTAACCTTAAAAGGGCTATCTTCTGTGACCTACTATACAAAGGCAGAGTCAACTAATCTAAAAGGGTGGCGAAAGCCAAACACACTCTGGCTAGGCTTATAAATGCCCTAGGGCAGAGAGCCTAGTATCAACCTATGAACCTATGAACTACAAAGTGAACTGGTGCCACATCTGTGTGCCCTGTTCAATCACAACCTCACCTCAGGCTTTGTCCCTACCGAATGGTGCACTGCTACAGTCATCCCTTTCCATAAAGGGGTAGCAACTACAGCCCCTGGGAATTATCGCCCCATTAGCCTGATGAGTCTGATATGTAAGGCTATGGAGCACATTATCATGGACCTAATTAACAAGGATATAGGGAATCTCCAAACTCTAGATCCCATGCAATTTGGTTATGTGAAAGGTAGATCATGCCTGCTCAAACTGGTTGACGACTTTGAGTCAGTCACCAGAGCTGTAGATGAGGGCAAGGCAGTTCATACAGCCTACCTTGATCTGGCCAAAGCCATTGATACCATTCCCCACTCAAGAATTATTGATAAACTCACCAAACTAGGCATCAACTCCTACATCACTAGGTGCATTGCAAATTGGCTCACAGATAGAACCCACAGTATAAAAGTAGTGGACTCCAAGTCAGACTGATGACCAGTCATGAGTGCAGTACCACAGAGATCGGTTCTGGGTCCTCTTCTGTTTGGTGGCATCTACTTCTCAGAAGTCCAGGCCAACACTGAGGCACTCTGGCTGACCAGGTTCACAGATGACTGCAAGCTGGGAGCCATTATTAACTCCACAAGTGATGCAGACATCCTACAGAAAGGCCTCACTGAGACCAATGCTTGGTGCTGAAACCACGGCCTTAAGCTTAATGCCAAAAATGCATCGTCATCCCCTTTGAGAAAAATTCAGTTCTCACTAATTACCACATCAATGGGAGCCCACTGAACACTGAAGGCGCTGTAAGAGATGTGGGGACACAGATTGACAGCACCCTCTCCTTCGACCACCACACACACTGTGGTCAGAAAGTCCTTCTATGTGGCACATCTCATTACCAAGGGTTGTGTATCCAGGGAGAAAGAGGTCATCGTCTCTCTCTACTCTTCCCTCATTAGGCCAATCATCCAGTATAATGCCCCATTTGGCATGTACCTCACTAGACACATGCAACAGCCAGAAAGGCCACAAAAATACCTCACAAAGAGGATCCTAGGCCTTAAACACGTCCTACATGGACAGACTCAAAAAACTCAAGCTATTCTCTGTCTCATATCATTTACTAAGTGACGATCTCTGCTTGACTTACAAAGCCATGTCTGACCCAGCTCTGTTAGAAAGGCTACATCTAAAGAAATCCCAATCCCTCCACACCACATGCTCCAGAGACCTCAACCTGATTACCACAATCAACAGAACATGCTGCAGGGACAGGTTCATAACCCAGAGACTGCCTATGCTCCGGAACTGACTTCCCATACATATCAAGCAGAGCACCTCACTGGACCTCTTCAAGAGAAATCTTGATAAGTGGACTGGAAATAGAAAGTTCACCCCAGGGATCACTCCAGTGGCTCTACTTGATAGAGGCACTGGGAACTAACGTCAGGCGGCACGATGTCAGGGCACTTCTATGGACTAGGCTTGTAAAGGCTCCAGGGCCATTAAAATAGTACATACCTATGAACCCCCTTTTTCCCATTTTGTATATAGGGTCTGGCTATCTCATCAACTGCTGCCACAACTCGACAATTCAATGTCTCTCTTTTACCTTCATCAACAGTTATGCCTGACTGTTACAGATCTTGTCTCATACAATCCATCCATCTCATTGTTGAACATCTTTATTTCCTCTTGCCTTCTTCCTGTATCTCTCTTTCTCACATCTTCTTCGCCAAATCATCTTATACTTTCCTGACATGTACCAGAACCACCGTAATCTGTTTCCTTTGACCTTTTCTCCTATTGGAACTATTTTACCTGGTTGTCAATTCATCAACCAAAAAATTAATTGAAACCAGTGATCCTTCTTTCATTGGAGAGGGTAGTTTCTAATAAAGCCTTTCTAAGATATGCCCCTGGTCCCTTCTCTGAACATGTAAAGTAAATGCAAAACAATCCAAGTTCAGATGTCAGTGCAAGCTTGATTGTACTGAATTATACAATTCTTACCTTGCACTTTAAAATTATTTAAATGATTTGGTAATATGAGCACAAAGGTATTTAACAGCCACAAATTTTCTTCACTATATTTTGAAGAGAAGACTAAGACCCCTTGTACCAAAGAACTGGAAATTACAGGTAAACTAATATTGCACAGATTACAATAAGATACATGCTTGTAAGGAACTAAAACACTCTGGGACCTCTACAGTTTATCAAAACCTAGTCTGGCAAAGCATGATAATTTGTTTTACTGAACTGTGTTTGACTGAAGAGTTTGAAAATAGGGGTACACTTACAAGCTACCCTATATAAGGCGAGGTCTCTAGCATCCCAACTACTGAATACAACCTACCACAAGGCACTGCCATCCCACAATAAGTTATATTAGCTGAAGGGCATTTCAATGATGAACTAGTTTGGCATAAAAGATTAATTTTGTCGGAGGTCGGCATAATGGTTAAGGTATTTCCCTTACAGACATAAGGTGCAGGGATTGATTCTCACATAGGACAATTGGGTAGGCTTAAAATGGTCCCCAAGGACAGTTAGCCTAGTACTAATCTATTAACCTATGAATGATCCATCATGCTCTCCTTAGAGCCATCAGTAGCAGAAATGTTAATACTTTAGTGCTCTTTTATTCTTTGATTACTTACAGACGTGAATATCTCTTTCTTTAAGCAATAACACTTCATATTTTAGAAAGCATCGAGAAGTTTTATACCAAGTGAATTAAAATGTTATTAATTTTTCATTTGAAAAAGTATCACATTTTCTCTTTTTGCACTCTCTTTTAAGTTAATGAAGAGAGACTCATAAAACTGTAAAAATGCCACTGTTTTTCCTCCGCAACCAACTCTGTGATTAACAAATCAGCCTGATATGGTATCCCTTTTAAAGAGAACTGTCAGTGAGTTAAGTAGAAAAGATAAACTTCATGACAGAGAATGCCAAGGCTTTGAAACGGATTTTATTTTACAACATTACTTTCCTCAATATTAAATAGTTAAACAAATATCAGCATCATGGACATAACAAAGTTATCAAGTCTACAGCTGGGATACAAAAGTTTCCTGTGGACTACAGCTCATGTGTTAGCAATAACATCAACTGCTCTAAAATGTATTCAGGGTACAATGTCCTGTACATTTTTTTCCTCTACCAAATGTAACTTTGAAAATTATCTAAGAGTTTTAAAAAGTAGCAAACAGTATAATCTCTTTGCTCAATGGCTAGGAAGAGCCACCTTATGGTATTTATTTTATCTCTGCAGTATGTTGGGAAACTACCTACTACAGCTCCATTGTATGTTATTCAGAGTGCAGCTCTGTACAACACCACCTTAAATATCCTTCTTCCTAACTGGAGCAATCCCATAATCCCATTCACCATGGTGGCTTTCTAATACCCCAATCCCAGATTACACTAACTTTTTTCAATTAATACATTAAACCTCAGTGAAAAAAGCCCATCAGTGGGGTGGGGTTATGATCTCTTCTGAATTTCTCACAAATTCTGATCATGCCGCAGTTAAGATATGGGCACTGCAGAAAAGATCTTTTTCAGGCTCCTTGGATCGGACTAGTTGCAAACACATTATAAAATACCTGCACAGCAGAGAACAAAAAATTAGACTTTTGGCAAGTCTTAGTTTGTTGTGTGTATCACATGGTGTTATTTTATTAATTTGTTAAATGAGAAATTCACTAGCACAGTTACTTTTTTCAAAGATGTCTGGCATCCATGTTTAGTCACATGATGTATATAGAAAATGGAAGAATCATAGGTTCATAGGTGATTACTGGGCTAATAGTACATGAGTTTTTACAAGCCTAGCCAATAATACCCATGATTTGACAGTATTATATCTTAATTCCTTAGATATGGGCTGGGGTAGTATCAGGGTAGTGGGGCTTTGGGTTTTGGAGCCAATTTACAGTTCCCCATCCATATATCCAAATACTTTTTGAACAGAGTAAGGGGCAGACTTTTGTTTTATGAAGCTGGGAAGTTTATTCCACAGACGAGGTAACATTTGGGATACAAATCTGTCTCTTCAGCAAGTTCTGTTAAGAGTCACAAATAAGGTTCAGGTCCATGAAAGACCTAACCCTCGTATAATTATTCTTGTGAATATGTAACACTTTTATCAATGCTGGATCAGAGAATGCCTTTTAAGTCAGGCATATGTCATCTCTTAATAAACAGTATGAGAAAGAGTAAAGGGATAGGGCTTTTAGTCGGCCTGCAGAAGGCGTATGTTACACTTTGTAATTTTTTTTTTTTTTTGTGAGAAACCTCAGAGACCGTTCCAGTTAGTGTAAGTGCCTGGACAGGTACATACCGAAGAAAGCACTGCACTGGATTATGGGCCTGATGAAGGATGAGTACAATGGCACTATGGCTCTTTATGCCATGCCTTTACTTATATGTTTAGCCACACAGAAGGATTTCCAACTACAGTTACCTGGTGGTCAAAGTTTAGGTTACTATCTATCAGTGTTCCTAGGTCCCTTACCACTGAGTCTACTTTTAGGAGTGTGCTATCAATATTATAATTTGCAGGGATACCTGATTAGTGAAGGGTGTGCTATCAGTATTATAATTTGCAGGGACACCTGATTTACCGAAGGTATGATTACGCATTTTTTAGCGTTTAGTCTCAGACCATGGTTTTGGTACCAGTTGTTTGTAATTTTTAGGCCTGTTTGTAGGATGTCAGCATAATTTGGGGATTCAGTGATTGCTCCCAGCTTATAGTTGTTGGTGAAATTGGTGAGCCAGAGGCCCAAAACATTGGTCTTCACCTCAGAGAAGAATATACAAACAGAAGGGGTCCCAACACTAAGCCTTGTGAGACTAGTAATAGGTTTCTTATCGGAATAAAACTTGACAACAACTCTCAGTACAGGAAGTGTAGTTCTGGGACTATTAAATCTTACATTTTGTGATTTCTGAAAGACATATTAGTAATATCACTGTAAATTACATGCTTATTATCTATGGGTTTGTTATGACATATGTAATACTGAAGTAGATTAAACTATGGACATCATATGGTACTGTGGAAAAACTTTAATGTAACATATTCATGCTTTTTTTTTTACAGCAACATCAGGCTTTTTATGATTCCTTGTTTGAAGTGTGCAGTAACACCCCACGTACTCTAATGCACCTGGCTAGATGCACCATCCGAGCAACTTTCTGGAAAAGATGCCACAAAATGTTTCCAATCCTGCCCCTCCCACCTCGACTGAAAAGATACCTACTTTTAGAACCTGAAGGAATTATTTACTAATCATTTCCCTTTCCTGATATATCAAAGGTCTTTGTTATTATGTGAAAGTTAAATCTGCAAATTAGGTGATATTAACCCTGCTCATGTCCGGTGGAAAGAGATCTGACTAATGACAAACTGCATACACAGGCTTGTTTTACAGCTGGATGAGCTATAATACATATATGTTATATATAGTTAATTATACCATTTCCCTGTGTTTCTGAGTTTTATTACTTGCTGTTCCTGTATATCCCTATTATATGTCACAAACATGTATACACATAGTGCATTTGATTTAATGGGAATTATTTTGTACATAAATAAACTATGGTAATAGTTACAACAACATGTGCATTTTTTAAAAACCTTTCCTTGTAAAGCCTCAGAATAAGGTTATCTGTGAAGCTTGAAGAACTTTTTTTTCCAGTGTTTCTTCCATTTTGTTTCTTGTCAAACTTCTGCATCACATGCAAGTTTCTGTAAAACAAAATGTATTTATTTATTTTATATCTGATTACTAGGTTGATCTGACTGGGCAATCAGGTGCCCGTTTTCAGCAGATCCGGGGAGAAAAGCTCCACATACATGACAATCATAAAAAATACAAAAGCTCCACATATATGATAAAAATACAAAAGTCAGAGACGAGTACAAATTAATAGATCAAACAATAGTATATCATAGCACAGTATGATGAGAAGTTACAGAAGTACACAATATATAGTGTACAGTAGTAAAACAGAAAATATAATGTATTTGAGTAAGAAAGTGCAGTAATATATACAGTTATATACATACATTTAAAAATACAATTTGTTATAGTACCTTTTTTTTTTCTATGTGTTTGACCTTTGAGTAGTGCCAGAGGAAGATTTATCTGAATGGTGGTAGTAGGGCTAGCCACAGTCAGTACAGGTACATTGCCAGATGAGACTGAGGTGAGCTTTTAATTGGGTTTTAAAGATGGGACTGCTATTTTGCAATCTGATATCTGGTGGAAGAGAATTCCAGATTTTAGCAACTGTGTAGGAATAGAGGGATTCACCAGCACTATATCTACACTTAGCTACTTCAAGAAGGGCTTTGTTTGCGGATCTTAGTTGGTGAGCAGAATTGCGAAAGTTGAGTAAGCCTGAGAGATCAGGAATCTTGTTTGGGTGGTAAGCAAGTAATGAGCCATGGTCAGTTGGTTACAGTTCAGTAAGTTGGTGAGTTCTAGACAACCTAATTGTTTTAGTGAGTGGCAGTGGTAGGAGCGTAAATTAGAGTTGGTTGCAAATCTATCTATTTTATTATAGCACGTGGACAATTTGTGTAGGTCTGTCTTGTTAAGGTTTGTTAATAACGGGGATGCATAAAGCAATGTAGAGAAGGTGAGTTCTATATATAGTAATTTTGGTGTTTTTGGTTAGATAGTTTTTGCAGCGGTATAGGGTCTCAAGTATTTTTATGGACTTTGGATATGGTTTGCGCTATATGTTTGTCAAACTTTAGGATTTTGTCAAGTATTACGCCAAGACGTTTAGCTTGTGATACTGGGGAGATATTGGTGTTATGGCTTGTGATACTGGGGAGATATTGGTGTTATGGCTTGTGATACTGGGGAGATATTGGTGTTATGGCTTGTGGTACTGGGGAGATATTGGTGTTATAGCTTGTGATACCGGGGAGATATTGGTGTTATAGCTTGTGATACCGGGGAGATATTGGTGTTATAGCTTGTGATACCGGGGAGATATTGGTGTTATAGCTTGTGATACCGGGGAGATATTGGTGTTACAGCTTGTGATACCGTGGAGATATTGGTGTTACAGCTTGTGATACTGTGGAGATATTGGTGTTACAGCTTGTGATACTGTGGAGATATTGGTGTTACAACTTGTGATACTGGGGAGATATTGGTGTTACGGCTTGTGATACTGGGGAGATATTGGTGTTACGGCTTGTGATACTGGGGAGATATTGGTGTTATAGCTTGTGATACTGGGGAGATATTGGTGTTACAGCTTGTGATACTGGGGAGATATTGGTGTTACAGCTTGTGATACTGGGGAGATATTGGTGTTACAGCTTGTGATACTGGGGAGATATTGGTGTTACAGCTTGTGATACTGGGGAGATATTGGTGTTATAACTTGTGATACTGGGGAGATATTGGTGTTATAGCTTGTGATACTGGGGAGATATTGGTGTTATGGCTTGTGATACTGGGGAGATTTGTGTGTTATTGGCAGAAATGATTGAGAAAAGAGCAGACGAGTCAATAGTTTTGGCAGTGTGGTAAAAAATAAGTTGAGTCTTTTTGGGGCTAAGTATTAGTTGTGAGTTTTTTAACCAGCTTTTGATACACAAAATAAAAATAAACCTATGACATTTTTCATGGCATTTTCAGAAGTAATATTTCAAGAATAAGTCCTTGTCCAACACCTCAAAGGCTCTTTGTTATCATGCAGCTGAACTGAATGAGTGAAGAAACATAGTGCTTTGACTAAAAAGTTCCTAAACATATATGCTTTCAAATTCTGTCTTGAGTCAGCATTTATATGTAAAATAAAGTGCTTGTTTAATATTTCATTGCAAATGGCAGACTAGTAGAAAAGAAATCAAGCAAAACAATTACACTTGCATATCTATTGCTTTTTTCCCTGCTTATCTTACAAGGTGTCTTTAATGAAACTAACTGACCAGAAAAAAGCAAACCTCGACAAAATGTACTCACTTTTCAAGGCAGCACTACTTGTGGGTGGGTATGAAACTCTCTACAAAACAAAGTGTCTTATCGTTTTTTTTTGTTTGTTTGTTTTCTTAACTGCTGATTGTAGTGTTAGCAGCTTAGGTGAGAAGTATTTCTGGGCTGATGAGCAACTTGTTTGCCCAACCATTATGGGTTTGGTATTTATTTATGTTGCAGTGTAGGAATTGTTTATTTAGTGGGCCAGAATTCAGACATTCAGAGTAGTGCATTGAGCCAACTGTTAAGGTGTAATCCCTGACCCAAATTGTCCTTAGTGTCACAAACCCATACAGGCAGACAGAATAGACAGGTTCAAGGCATATGAATGTAGAACCAATTCTGCACTTACTGTCCCTTAGCGTTTCTTACCGCCAAAGAAAGATAATGCAATTCAGAAACTATCATTATTAATAAATCACAATATCACTGCATAAAGACAAAAGAATGAATCAGAGGATGCCTTAGTATTTCCACACTGCCCAAAGTAAACCTAAAGTTGCTATCTTTATCATCTGCAGGGAATCGAACATGGACCATATGCTCAGTAAGTGTGATTTGGGGAAACTGTAGTAGCCTTTACTTGATGCAAATGATACTCATGTTGTCTTACAGTAACCAGTGGCAGTATGGGTGTAGTATGCAGAGAAAGTAAAAGGAAGTACGACTGCACAGCAGTAACAGAATGCATGAATAAGTATGGCGAGAGATGATGAACTCCATATTCACAACTCAGACAGCACTTAGGCAACAGTCTGGAAGAGCAGGAGAATACAGTTGTAACTGTACATATCAGAGATCTTGTGCTAAACAATATGACGAGATAGCAATACAATCAGTGCAATGGGAAGGGGTCTACAGGCAACAAGGTCAGCTGGACACTGAATGAAGTGGAACATACAGAAAAGGGTGACATCACTACACGCTGGAAAGGAAATCTGAGTGAGGTACCGAATGTACAGACTTTGAAGCAACATATGGCATGGAAGCTGCAGTCTTTCCCTTGACATGCAATGCTTTTTCTGTGTCTTCTTGACCTTCACTCCTACAGAAAGCAGCTACCCAACCCTTTAAAACATGAAACTGTTCTCCTCAGTACATAAGTCACTGATCCAATAGCATTCAAAAAGGTGCCCCCTGCACGGGTGGCTTTATCCCTATGTCACTCATTGGGTTGCTAACTGGCTTACTGACAGAACCCACACTGTAAAAGTAGCCGACTCCAAATCCAGCTCCAGACAAAGTGACAAGTGGAGTACCTCAGGGTTCAGTCCTGGGACCGCTCTTGTTTGGCATCTACTTCTCTGAAGTACAGGCCAATACTAAGGGACTCTGGTTAACAAAGTTCACAGATGATTGCAAACTGGGAGCCATTATTGAATCCCCAAATGATGTGGATATTCTAAAAAAGGGCCTTACAGAAACAGATGCTTGGTGCCAGAGCCATGGGCTCAAGCTCAATGCCAAGAAATGCACCGTTATCCCCTTTGGGGAAAAACACGTACCCGTGAATTACCACATAGGTGGCAGTACACAAAACACTGAAAGTGTGATGAGAGACTTAGGGACACAGGTGGGCAGTGATCTCACCTTCGATAACCACATCACCACAACAGTCAGGAAATCCTTCTATGTGGCACACCTCATCACTAAGGGATTTTCATCCAGAAAAAAGGAGGTCATTGTCCCACTGTACTCATCCCTCATTAGATCCATTATAGAATACAACACCCCATTTGGTATGTACCTCTCAAGACATCTGCAACAACTGGAAAGGCTGCAGAAGTATCTCACTAAAAGAATCACATGCCTAAATCAGATGCCTTATGCTGACCGTCTAAAAAAACTCCAGCTATACTCTGTCGCACATAGTCTACTCAGAGGCAGTCTCTGCTTAGCATACAAGGCCATGTCAAACCCAGAGCTTTTGGACATGCTACACTTAAAGAAATCCCAATCCCACAGAGTCACACACTCCAGGGATTAAACCTTGTCAACACAATGAATAAAACATGCTGGAGGGATAGGTTCCTGACCCAGAGACTCCCCATACTCTGGAACAGACTGCCCATACATGTCAAGCAGAGCGCCTCATTGGCCCTCTTCAAAAGGAACCTTGATGATTGGATGGGAGATAGGAAATTCACCCCGGGGATCATGTCAGTCGCCCTGCTAGAAAGGGGCCCAGAGAAGTAAATATTGTGGGAAGAAATATCCAGGGAATTGTTATGGCTAGGCTTGCATAGGCCCTAGGGCCGATAGCCTAGTACCAACCTATGAACCTATGAGATATCATTAAGAAGACCATCTGAGTGAGATGCTTCAAAGGATGAAAAAAAGGTAAATTTTTTTATTTTTTTATTTGCAGTTGGTTTACCAGGATAGTCCATTGGGCCAAGATGAACCTGTTTTCAATGGAGTCCTGGGGAGAAAAGCTCCAGAAACAAGGTTACAATAGGTTTTAGATCAGATACAATATTTACAAATTATACAGTTTAGAGCATAACATTTCAGGTAGTACATACTGGTGACGAACATTACAGATGATACTCCTGGGGATGAAGCAACAGTCAGCTATTTTTAAACAAGAAACATTTTTACTTAATTATCACTTATGACACAGCCAATCATACATTTATATAAATGAAAACAAACTACACTGAAATATTTTCAGTTGCAGACATTATAAATCACATATAATCTGTATGTAAATCAAACATTACATAGCTCATTCGATTCATGCCTTTCCTAAAACATCACTCCTCCAAAATACATTTTTCTCACAATTCCCATTTTTTTCTATGTAATTTGCTCCAACTCTTTTCTAAAGATCCCACTTCCTGTTCTTTTATCTATGCCACTATATTATCTACTTCTAGTATGGTTGATATAGACTTTCATTTCCATTATCTAGTCATTGCTTTTTATGGCAGTCACCATAATTAAACTGAGCAAGGCTTTACTAAATCACAAGTGGGATATAGTATGTATGAGTACCATTGCTTTTTATGGCAGTCACCATAATTAAACTCAGCAAGGCTTTACTAAATCACAAGTGGGATATAGTATGTATGAGTACCATTGCTTTTTACGGCAGTCACCACAATTAAACTCACCAAGGCTTTACTAAATCACAAGTGGGATATAGTATGTATGAGTACCATTGCTTTTTACGGCAGTCACCATAATTAAACTCAGCAAGGCTTTACTAAATCACAAGTGGGATATAGTATGTATGAGTACCATTGCTTTTTACGGCAGTCACCACAATTAAACTCAGCAAGGCTTTACTAAATCACAAGTGGGATATAGTATGTATGAGTACCATTGCTTTTTATGGCAGTCACCATAATTAAACTCAGCAAGGCTTTACTAAATCACAAGTGGGATATAGTATGTATGAGTACCATTGCTTTTTATGGCAGTCACCAGAATTAAACTCAGCAAGGCTTTACTAAATCACAAGTGGAATATAGTATGTATGAGTACCATTGTTAAATAAGAAATTATCCATTTCTAATATAATTCCACACCAAAAAAGCATCACATACTAACAATTTTCTACTTATAAGTGTTAGGGTTCTAGGTGGGGTGTAAATATATGTCATCTGGGGGGTGAAATTCAAAACAAGACACATAACATTTTAACTGCATAGACATCTGGTTCTTACTTTTTCAGAGTTTGTGGTAGCAATTTATCTGCTTCTTTTGGGACAGCAAATATGAAATGCCTATGAAGGCTTGCATGCTTTCTTATTTGAATATATCAAGCAAGGAAGCGCAAAAGCTTTGTTTGAACTGCAGTCGTTATAGTTGCAGCACATTGCTTGGGGCAGCCCCATATCAAATATAACTGTTTTGGAATAAATTCCAGTAACTTAAGTTTAGAAATTACTATTTTGGCTGTGTGAAGGTATCAAAATAGCTTCAGACAACACAGAAGAATAGCGTTCTTTATTGCACAGAACACACAGGGGGGAGACTAGATGATCAAGGTCCTGTCTCCCAAGTACAAAAAAGCTTAATTCTTTTATATTATTTTTGACTCAAATCAGCTATATTGTTACTATTCTTGCATTATTTGTGCTTGCTAAGGCTCTACTGTATCTCCATCTGCAGCTTTCCATATGAAGCACAAGTTCTGAATTCCATAACAGAACTTTCTACACTTAGCCATGTTGGCACTTTTCTTGCTGGCAGTAAATAAATCATCAAAATCAGACTGAAACTAACAGAAATCCATCTTGAAATGAAGTGAGCTTTAAAATAAAATAGTCGTTGAATATCATTCTTTTTATTACACGTCTCTGTTCACATTCCCCATCTGATGCCATGAAGCATCACTCAGATCATATATTTCTTTACGATTGGACAACGGCAGCAAGTTTTCAAATGGGTGGACACTTTTTCGCTTGCTATCAAACACTCTTCCCATGCAGTTTCTTTCTTCCCCTGAGATGTACAATGCTTGTACAATCCTTTTGCAAATATAGTTTTGTTAGTAATAAAAACATGTACATGTCTTAATGAAATAAAAATAGTTCAAATATTTTTTCAGTTACATATTCCCGCTCAAAAAGGTCTTCGTACAATTTGCTAAAATGTTGCAATACTTTGTTTTCTTTACTATAACCCTTTACTACCACTGTCAGTGGCAATGATTCTGCACTAATTTTAATATGAACATTTTGCAATTTCATGCTTTTTCTGAATTCTAAAAGTTCTATAGTCAACATTTTGCACATAAATAGAAAGATTCCTAAAAGCAATATGATGATTGTGATTAATATAATAGATTTCAAAATACCTACTCCCAAAGAGAACAAGTTGGTTAACCATGCCCACTGAAAACTGTCTGCCTCGCAAGCATGACAATTTGACAATCTTCTGTATAATTTCCTTTTTTTTAAATTTTTTTAATTTGGTTTTAAAACAATACATAAACAAATCAATTATAAAACAAACAACTATTTACACAGGCCCACAGCTGATCAATACATCAAAGTTATACATCAACAATAATTAATATTTTTTAAGCAAGTCTTTAAGCCAAGATCTATAGGAATGTTTAATATTAGAAGTTCTCATCTTTATAGTATGCAATTCAATAATACAATTTTTGGCAAACTAATAAATTCAGCACTAGAGGGGGTAACTACTTTTCCAATTTTTAGTAATTACATTTCCGGCTACAGCAAGAATAGAGCAAAGAATAGAAACTTGGGTTTTTGACATTATCTCAGGAATTGGAGCATCAAATACAAAAGAAGATTTAGAAGCATTACATCTATCTGATCACAGAGCTTGAATAAAGGTATTAATTTATTTCCAAAAAGGGGAGATGACTTCACATTCATACCGTATGTTTCCAATCAGCTATTTCAGGATCACATCTCCAGCATTTAATTCTATTTGATTTATACATAACTGCAATTTTGTTAATAGTGACAAAAGCTCTGCGTAAAAATTTCCAAGTGAAAATGTTCCAATGTAATGAAGATGTAGTTTTATGTGCAGATTTTAATATTAATTTATTGTATTCTTTAGAGAAGTCTTCATTGTTAATTTTTGAGCAGTAGTTCCAATAGAAATTGTCTAAATATGTGAAATCTAACTTAAGAATGTTATACATTTGTGACAAATATATTTCATTGCATTATTATTGATATTTATTACAAATTCCAATAATCTGGGGAACAATTTCTTATCTAGGTTAAATTTCTTATTTATCTCTGTGTTCCCAAAATCTTGACTGTATTTGGACCATAAACTTTCAACAGTATATATATATATATATATATATATATATATATATATATATATATATATATATATATATATATATATATATATATATTCACTTTGGAATCTCGAAATACTGAAATGTCAAATTTCAGTATCTCAAGACCAAAGTGTTGAATCTGCAGATGCACGAAACTGTAGAATATCTAACCCGGAAGTGTCGAATCCGCGGTACCGACAGCTCATTAGGTGTGTTTTTTAAGGGTTTTTGGGGAATGCTTGTCTGTTTGTGAGTGTGTCAGGGAGTGTTAGGTGTTGGTTAGAGTACACAGGTGAGAGTGTGAGTGTGTCAGTGTTGAGAGTAATAGTGTTTGTATCTGTGTAAAGTGTGTTTGTGCAAGGGGGGTGTGGAATGTACGTTGGTGAGTTTTGTGTGCGTTGGTGTTTAGTGCGACCTCGGTGTTAGTATACATAAGTGGGGGGTGGCGCAGCCCCCCTTCTTATAGTGTGTGTTTGTGTTGCTGTGCAGAGGTAGGTGTAGTTGTGTTTGTGTGTGTGGTTTAATGGTTGAGATTTTGTGTTTTGTGATTGTGATTTTCGGTGTTTGGATGTTTCGACTTTATAATCTCTTAATACTGAAATTAGCTATTTCAGTATTTCAAGATTATAAAGTGAATCCATATATATATATATATATATATATATATATATATATATTATATACATCAGTACCATTTAAAAACTGATGCCAATAAAGTAAATTACTTTGTTGTTTTAACACTAGCATTTTCTGAAGTTATGAGTTTCTAAGCAGCCATTTGTATATGCAATTGGAAACATAGAAAATATTAAGTAATACACTCAAGTGTACTAGCTTTTGATAGCATTTAATCGAAAAGCAAATCATTTATTGTGTTTTCTGTTCTGTCTGTGAAAAAAAACTTGAAAAAAAAAAACAAAAAAATATTCTTGTTCTCCTAACTTTCCTGGCTAGTTTGTTCCAGTGATTAGATTTTGCTGATCCCTGGGCTTTGTCTTGGTTCCTGTACTTCTCCATTTTTTTGTTTGGTCAGGGGGAAGTTTCTTTACTCACCAGTGGGAGTGGGGAGTACTGAGCTGCCTGTTTGTCCTCAGAGGAGTGGTTTAAGACAGTAACTTGTAGTTCAGTGGCCATTTTGGGTCATTTCCTGCCTTTTCCAGACCCCTGCTATAAAGCACGCTTTGGCAGGCTTTTCTGGCTGTAGAGAACTCAGCACAGCTCCTCGTGGTATCCAGCAGAGTTCCTAGAGCAGCAGAGGACAGAAAAAGCAACTTTCCAGATTTTAAGTTTTTTCTTGCATTTTCGACCATTTGTGTTATTCGACGACTGTTTCTGTCTATTTTATAGTGGTATTACCTGTTTTTCCTGTTTTTATAAGCTTTAACTGTTGGTTGCACTTCTTAGTTTAAGTTTGCTTAAAAGTTAAACTACAGGCTAATACACTCAAGTGTACTAGCTTTTGATAGCATTTAATCGAAAAGCAAAGCATTTATTGTGTTTTCTGTTCTGTCTGTGAAAAAACTTGAAAAAACCAAAAATATTCTTGTTCTCCTAACTTTCCTGGCTAGTTTGTTCCAGTGATCAGATTTTGCTGATCCCTGGGCTTTGTCTTGGTTCCTGTACTTCTCCATTTTCTTTGTTTGGTCAGGGGGACGTTTCTTTACTCACCAGTGGGAGTGGGGAGTACTGAGCTGCCTGTTTGTCCTCAGAGGAGTGGTTTAAGACAGTAACTTGTAGTTCAGTGGCCATTTTGGGTCATTTCCTGCCTTTTCCAGCCCCCTGCTATAAAGCACGATTTAGCGCGGAGTTGCCACTAGAGCAGCATCGGGCAGTGCCGGTTTAACAAGGTTAAACTTTTTCTGGCTCCATAAAGTCTGTTCTTCATTTTTTCCCTTAGAACTGCTCTACTAGTAACCTAAACAGTATATCCCTTGACTAAAAAGCGCAGCACTTGTTCCTAAAAGTTTTTTTTTTTTTCTCAGCACTTGTCACTTCTATATTATACAAAGTCCCTCACTTGCGAAACCCCCCAGGAGTACCCACTTCCTTACTAAGTCCTCTCTTATTCAGTCTCATACCTAACTTCTTAATTTTTCTAGCATGTCGAAGGGCCAGATGCTGGCATCCTCTCCTGCCCAGTTGGTGAATCTGGGAATACTGAGGCAATGTTACAATTGCCTCATGTACACAGACAACCCTCTCCTCCTCCCACATAACACAAATACTTGCGAGAGATGCAGCTATTTAGCCAAACTGGAGGCTGAGCTCTCTCAACTCAAGACTGGCAAGACCAGACAGGAGGAGAAGGCAACTACACACACCACAAAACCAGCCTCACATAATGCTACCACACCACTGAATCAAATACATAAACACACAAAGACATACTCGAGGCTCTGAGTAAAATTTACCTAAACAGCAGAGGCCTCCAAAGCAGACACCCAAACAACTGCTACCTCAAGACACCCCACAAGCAACACATAAACCACAAAATCAGTGTGCAAAGCAGTCACAGCCCTTAAGGCCAAATACAACACCAAACATACTTGTCATAGGTGACTCCATAGTCAGACACACTGACGTCCCACTCACCAGGCTGAACAAGGAGAGGGTCACAGTAAGCTGCCTATTGGGCACTAGAATCCACAACATAACACAAGCACTCGGGACACTCCACGGCAAGTACAAATATGACACAGTCATTGTCCATGCTGGTGTGAACGACCTGAGACGTGCCTCCCTGGACTACATGAAAAGAGACATAGAGGAGCTCTCTGATTATGTAGCCCAGGCAGGTATGACCCTGACCCTGAGCAGTATCCTTCCTTCACCAAGAATGATGTCACAATATAGAGACAAGATAATCAGCTTTAACAATTGGCTTAATGTCTGGTGTCATTCAAAGGGGATCCAGTGTCTGTCTGCCTGGGATGACATGCTTGTCAAGCCATGCTGCTTCGCAAGGGACGGCTTGCACCTGTCACCCCTGGGATTCCGGATATTGGCTAAGGCTCTTGCCACCCCCATAGTGCCTTTTTTAGGCAAGGCTCAAATTCTAAACCTACCACCCTAGAAAAAAAAAATGGGAAGAAACTGAGGGTAATGCTGCTCAATGCCAGAAGTCTAAATCTCAAAATGCACGCACTTGAGGCCCTACTCAGTATGGAGAACATTGATGTCTGTGTTGTAACTGAAACCTGGTTCAAGGCTCCTGAGAGCACCCCGGCACTATTAGGTTTTACCTCATATCATGCGTTCCGGCCCCAAAACCCGGACTACACCACAAAAGGAGGAGGTGTATCCATATTCATAAAGGATACCCACACCTCCAGGTTGGTGGCAATGCACGAAGCTTTGAAAACCATCCAGGTGCAACTAACCATAGGCAAAACTGCTCTACAAATTGTAGCATGCTACAGGCCACCCTCTCAAACTCAGGACCCCCACACAGCCTTCCTGAAGACACTGGAGGGTATAAATGTATCTCCAAACACCATCATATTGGGTGACTTCAACTACCTGAATATAGACTGGGAACATTACTAAAGCCCTAACTTTCTAGCCCAATGGTTCCTGGAGTTCATAAATTCAAATGCCATGGAACAGCTAGTCACTGTTCCCACGAGAGGAGAAAATATACTAGATCTCATTATCACAAACATGGGGACAAAATGCTCCACACCGGAAGTATATCCCTCATTGGTGAGATCTGATCATAAACTAATCTCACTGGAAATCCACATCCCGCCCCCACCCCAAACAAAAAAGACCACAGTGAAGAACTTCTCTAAAGCAAACTTCACACTACTCAAGACTGGTGTGGTATCCTTCAAGGCCCCTGAGCCAGTGGAAACCACAACCCAAGCTGCGAAGCCCTTACAAATGCCTTCTATGAACACCTCCAGGACTGCATGGATCAGGCAATCCCAAATAAAACCAAGACTCTTTCCACAAAGGGCAAACGTCCAGTCTGGTGGACCCCAGCCATTAACAAACTTTGCAATAAGAGGAGAAAGCTATTACATGATAGAACTAAATCCATAAAAGGGAAGTCACCCCTGATCATTATTAGTAAAAAAATATGAGCACTCATAAAATCAACTAAGGCCAGTTTTGAGAGAAAAATTGCCATGGATTCAAAGGACAATCATAAGGCCTTTTTCAGCTATGTTAGGAACCTGGGTGGAAACTCCCAGATATGCTCAGAATTAGTCCAAAATTATACAAAAATCACCGAACCCACAGACATTGCCAACATACTGGCAGACAGGTTCAGTTCAAACTTCACCCCCCTCTCCCCCCCTAAAGGAGAGATAACTATCCCAGCGGAGTGTAGCCTCCCAGACATCTCAAATGCGCAGGTGAAAGCTGCTTTCTCTAAAGCTAAAAACAGCATCAATGGGACCGGATGGTGTCCCCGGCTGTGTGCTACACGAGCTAAATGAGGAATTAAACCCGCACATAAGGCAGCTGTTTAATCTCAGCCTTACCACAGGATACGTGCCCAAGGAGTGGCGACGGCAACTGTGGTCCCACTCCACAAAGGCGGTGCCTCACGGACCCTGGTAATTACCGCCCATAAGCTTAACAAGTCTAGTCTGCAAAGCTATGGAGAGGATCATAATGGAGCTCATAAACAAAGATATAGGGGACTTGCAGACATTGGACCCGACCCAGTTTGGCTTCGTCAAGGGCAGACCATGCCTTTTGAACTTGGTCGACTTCTTCGAAACAGTCACCAAGGCCATTGATGAGGAAAGGCAGTCCATACAGCCTACCTTGACCTTGCAAAGGCTTTTGACACAATACCCCACTCGGGTATTGTAGAAAAACTTACCAGCTTAAATGTAAACCCATATGTTACAAGATGGGTTGCAAACTGGCTTAAGGACAGAACCCACAGGGTTAGAGTTGCTGGCGCTATGTCAGACTCCAAGCCGGTCACAAGTGGTGTCCCACAGGGCTCAGTCCTTGGCCCCCAATTGTTCGGCATCTACTTCTCAGAAGTACAGATCAACATGGGAGGACTTTGGCTGACAAAGTTTGCAGACGACTGCAAACTGGGCGCTATAGTGGAAAGTGCATCGGACATGGATATCCTTCAGAAGAGACTCATGGAAACAGATAGCTGGTGCCAGAGCCATGGCCTGAAGTTAAACGCCAAAAAATGTATAGTCATACCCTTCGGGAAAAACAAGGTAACCCCAAGCTACCATATAGGTGGCAATCCACTAAGCATAGAAGAGGTTATCAGGGACCTGGGGACCCAGGTTGACAGTGGCCTTTCTTTTGACACTCACGTTGCTAAAGTGGTTAGAAAGACCTTCTACATTGCCCACCTGATCATGAAGGGATTCACATCCAGATCTAGTGAGGTCATTGTTCCCCTGTACTCTTCACTTATCAGACCAATGATCGAGTACAATGCCCCATTCGGGATGTATCTCACCCGACATCTGCAGCAGTTGGAGAGACCCTAAAAGTTCCTCACCAAAAGGATAAAGGGACTCCAAAATCTGTCATATGCTGTCAGATTGAAGAAACTCCAGCTCTATTCAGTCGCATACCGTCTGCTCAGAGGTGACATGTGCCTGACATACAAGGCCATGTCCAACCCGGAATTAATGGACATGCTCCACCTCAAAAAATCCAAATCCACCAAAACCACTAGAGCAAGTGTCTTAAACCTTAGCACGGATATAAATAGGACGTGCTGGAGGGATAGATTTATCATTCAGAGACTCCCTATGCTGTGGAATAAAATCCCGGTCCATGTGAGGCAGAGCACCTCGCTGGCTCTGTTCAAGAGAAATCTTGACCTGTGGATGGGAGATCGTAGGTTTACCCCGGGAATCATCTCTGTGTCACTGCTGGACAGAGGCACAACGAACTAATGGGCACAGTATTTTTTCATATAAGGGGTGGCGTAAGCCACAAAACTTTGGGCTAGGCTTATAAATGCCTTAGGGCAGATAGCCTAGTATAAAACTATGAACCTATGAACCTATTAGAATATGTGTATTTCTGGAATGAAGAAATGATGTTATTTAAATAGGGAATTTCGGAAGAGGGTATAATACCATTTAAGCAAAAATCTTTTAATAACCAGATAAAAAAGTCATAAACAAATAGTACAAACAGGTACTATTTGCTTATGACTAGTTGTAATATATTTATTATTTAGGGTCTATTTCAGATGACTGAAAAAACATAAGACTGAATTTCAAAATATTGAAAATTCAAAATTCTGAATGATGAAATTTGCCCCTTCTCCACTGTTGTGCAATCTTGGAGTTGGTATATATATAGTTAGCAGCGGATGTGTGTGTGTGTATGTTGGGGGCACAGCCCCCCACATCAGGGTTGCAGGGGGGGGGCTTGCCCCCCTGCATTAAAAATTTGTTCAGTATTTTGAATTTTCAGTCTTTTGGGATTCAGTCTTTTGGTTAGTCAGTCTTCTGAGGTAGACACATTATTTACTAATATTTCTTGACGTATTTGTCTCCATTTTGAATCATAAGATGAATCTATCCACAACACTATAACTTTTACAATTGTTGAAGTAGCATACAATTGAATATCAGGGAATCCTATTCCACCATTATCCCAACCTTTTCTGTGCCAATCAAAGGAAACTCTTGGTTTATTAATATGCCAAAACATTTAAGTAGAATATTATTTATTGTCAGTTTTTTGGTGGAGACAGTACTAAAGATTGTAAGAAAAACAATATTTTAGGGAGAATTACCATCTTAATAAGCATTAATCGCTCTTCCATGGTAAAGAATAATTTGTTCCAGTTTGTAACTAAACTTAAAATTGTATCAACAACCTGCTGAAGGCTTGTTTTAATCATTTCTTTACTATTAGACACAATGGTTATACCAAGGTATTTACTAATCCAGTTGAAGTTAGAATACGTTTGTATAAATGTTTATTCTTTATTAATAATTTACTTGTTTTATTACAATTAAATCTTAACTTTGAGATTTCTTCAAACCGACTCATAGAACTAATTATGTGTTCTAATGAATTTTCTATATTTCCTATTGTTAGTAAAATATCAGCAAAGAGTTGACTCTTTAGTTTGAAATCTTCTTTTATGTTGATACCATTAATGTTCTTATTGGATTTAATACTATTAGCAAAGGGTTTATATCACATGCTCGAAACACCACAACATCGAACAACACAACATTGAACTTAGAACCGCGAAAACTGAAAATGCAGAAATCCGAGAACAAAATCTGGGAAAAAAAATCACTGTTCCAGCAAAAAACACAAAACACACAAACACTACAATGTCTAATGTGGGGGCTTCACCCCCATACACCCCCCTACTTAAATATACCAACTCCGAGATCGCACCACAGTGGAGGAACTAGTGAAGCCATGGAAACAGCCCACCAAATTCTTTCTGGGAAAGAATTTGATGTTCCATGGCTTCACTGTTTCCAGCTTTTGCGGTTATGAGTTCAATGTGTGGTTCGATGTTTTGGTGTTTCAAGCATGTGATATACACCCATTAGCAAAGGGTTCTATAGCTAATTCAAAAAGCAAAGGTGATAATGGACAGCCTTTTTTCTGCCTTCTGTAATTTAGAATTAGAAAGAAAAGAACATATTTTAACATAAGTATAGGAATTATTATACTACATTACTCAGCTATGCCAAGATATCAGAAAGTGTGCCACCTAACATAAGTTTCATCATAATAATTAACTTTTAATAACATGAATAGTTTAACCTTTTAAAATCTAAGTGAAAATAAGTGGTTTTAACTTCATGTATAGCTAAAAGAATCAAACTCTAACACTTTAAAAGAGGAACTAGAAACCATTTGAAGTAGGGAAAGAAAGAAATGATTTACCTTGTAAAAAGTAATATGCAATAATATGCAGCACTAACACTTATTTAAATTAATAAGAATTCATAACCGTGAAATAAAGTGAAATACATTGATTTTCATTTATCCTTCAGTGTTTTACTGTTTTTGTCTTTTAACCAATCATTTTTTGTTGCATTTCTTTTCCAAGAGCTGGACAGATTCCAGCCCACTTCTCTTTTTTCTAGGATTTTATTTTTCTGTATAAAGTCCAGTGCATCTTCTAAGGTGTTAAAAATTGCCTTCCCTTCTGGAAGGTGAATCTTTATTTTTGCTGGAAACAAGAGTTGTGCTTCAATTTCTTTTTCTTTACGCTTTTAACGGTTCCTAATTAGAAGACCGAAGATGCATTCTTTCAAATGCCTCTTGGTCGAACTCAAAAGGCTGAAACAGCAAAATATCGAAGCAGCTTCTAAGCAAATTCTTTCCCAGGGAAAGAATTCGCTTGGCCGCTTCATTACTTTACCATTTTCGGCACTGTAGTGCGGTCTCGGAATTGGTATATTTAAGTAGGGGGGTGTGGGGGGCACAGACACCCACATCGGGGGGGGCAAAGCCCCCCACTTAATGTAATGTTTAAAGTATGTTTTTTGTTTTTGGTTGTTGTTGGAACAGCGATTTTTTTCCCTAGGAAAAAAATTGCTGTTCTGACAGTTCAAAATTGTAAGCTTTCGCTTACATAAGGTCGATTAATCATTGTTCACTTTTTGAAGTGCTCGGTGATCTAATATTGACCCGCTTTTAACAAGTGGCATACATGCTTTTCTCTTAGACATCACTAATGTAGAATAGTCATTCTCAAATCTTATAGCATTTCTTTTAACTTTAACTGGATAATTAGTCCATACAGCTATTAAGACTAAATCCTTATCTTGACTTGAGAAAAATCTTACTATCGCTGACCTTGGTGAATATATATTTTTTTTTACAGATGAGTTAGAAAGTGATTTATGTGTCCTTTCACTCCAAAAGGAAAAACTTTAGTCAGGTTCAAAGTTTTAAGCAGCCAGGTATTAAAGAATTGAATCATGCTGTTTCCCTCTTCCTTTTTCAGGAATCACGTAAATCCTGATGTTATTCCCTCTAGATCTGTTCTAAGTCCTCTATTTTATCCCAGAATAAGTTGTTTTGTTTCAGAAGAAATTCAGGTTATTCTCATTTTTCAAGTAATCTTCCATTAGAATCAGTTATTGTCTCTTCTGTACTCGAGATTTGTGATGATTGTTGTTTAAGACTCATAAAACCAAAAACCACAGGAAAACACATCAGACTGGAAAAGTCAACAAAGTTAAAAACGTTATAACTTTTATTACAGCAATAATGTTTTTAACTTTGTTGGTTCTTCCAGCCTGATGTGTTTTCCTGTGTTTTATGAGCGTATCATTTTTGGTGAAGTTCCACAGGATTTACCAGTCTGCTGACTGCTGTTTTTATATGTTTATGGGATTTGATCAACTTGTTTTTTTACATTCCTCTTTGAAGTTGTCTAATTTTTAAATCTTTACAGATAAGTCACTGATGTTACTTAGTACAGCCTGTATGTCTTTTTTCATATTACTTACCTGTACACTGGGCTTTCACACTACTTACCTGTACACTGGGTTTTCTTGACAGGAAAAAGAAATTAAAAAAGTTTCAAACTTGTTATTTTTTGTAGTAAATCTTTCAGCTGTTCAGCTATAAATACATCAACTTTTGAAATGTTCTATTACAGCTTTTTTAGTAAAAATCCTGTCAGAGATGTTAAAATGAAGAAGAACTAAAAAAAACTGTGCTGTTAAGCTCACCATCTTGGCCATGACCCCCCTTCTATATAATTTCTAGGTAACTGCAAATGGCACCTGCATTATCTGGAATAAATTAGCAGCACTCTATCTTGATGAGTGTGCATATATCTTCCTTAGAAGCAAGGGTGAAGTCAAGTGCTATTCTGTTTTGCAGCACCACACTGTGCATGTCAGTCATTTCAATTGTAATCAAATTAATTGACTCAAAAGTAGCATTGCTGAATATTTCTAAGAGCTCAGACAACTTTCTCAATTCCCATAGTGACTTCACTGCCCCTTAAGCAGGTATAATTCTTGCTCCAGAAATATCACCTCCAGGATCTAGGAGTGCTACGCCTTTAAATGCAATCTTTACTACAGCACGATGGTGACCACAACAAGCATTTATTATTCCAAATGGATTTTTAATGTTTTTGTATCCCTTATGGATATGGTATTAAACAACAATTTTTTTTGTTTTTTGAGGACAGCTACTATAAGCAGACTACTGGAGTAGCAATGGGGGCAGCGTGTGCCCCCGTTTATGCAAATTATGTTATGCCCTATTGGGAACAAGAATATGTGTTTCAAAGTGATTTTAATAAATTCATCCAGAAATATATGCGATTTTTGGATGATATTTTTATAATTTGGGATGGTGACATTCAGAGGTTGGAAGCATTCCTGGAATATATTAATAGTTAAGTCGATTTTTTAAAATTTACCTTTGTTTATAGTTATACTGAAATAAATTATTTAGATGTCCATTTGACAGTTGATAATGATAAAAGGAGTCTTATATCAAATATTTATAGAAAACCTACCTTTTCGAATTCTTATTTGGAATATCAGAACTGGCACCCTGACCACCAGAAAAGGGCTATAATTAAAGGGCAGATGGTCAGGGCTGCCAGAATGGTTAATAACTACTTACATTTTGAAAAGGAACTAGATTTTATCACAGGAATGTTTTTGAAAAGAGGTTACCCCGAGACCCTGGTACAAGCTATTAAGGCAGAGATTATAGATAAAAGAAAGGAAGGGATTTATCAGCCCATATTAAAAAATGGTACAGACATAGGTGAGTTGTTGGTTGAATTTGAAGTGAAAAAGGAAAATAAAATTAAGGAAGGTTTGTTTTTTATAACCACATATAATTGTGACACGGAATCTATGGTGAGGATAATACAGAGGAATTGGGATTTATTGAAATTAGATACTAGTGTATATAGTAAATTAAGGGCCTCTCATATTAATGTATATAGAAAGGATAGATCTTTTAAAAAACTATTAGAGGGCAGTAAGTTAAAATTGACATCTAGGTCTTGTAGGCCGGTTGGGAATTTTAAGTGTGGCAGATGTAATAAATGCAAGTATATTCTTACATCAGGAAATAGGATTAAATTAGGGAAAGAAATTATATTTATTAATAGACATTATGATTGCTATAGCAGAAATGTGGTGTATTTAGCTAAGTGCAATCAGTGTCTGGCGTTTTATACTGGAAAAACCTGTCATACACTTAGAGAAAGGATAGGGGAGCATTTGCTGGACATATTAAGATAAATATAGGTCACAAATTCCAATTTTGTATTATTCAGCAAGTTATTAAGGACAATCAAGGGCATATATTGGATGTCCATTTAGATATTAGTGAAACTAAGTGGCAAATAAGGTTAAATGCCACTAGTTATCCTGGAATTAATGACCATATTAGTTTAGCCCCATTACTAAAGTTAAGATATATACTGGGCTAAAATTTCTGCCATAAAATTTGTTTTTATCTAGACATTTTGTAACTTATATTGTTGGATTAACAAATCAAATTATTTTATTATTCATTTTGTACTGATTTTATCTTACATATTTTTATATGTTTATTTTTATGTAATATTATAGTATGTTTTTATTCATGGTTTTAGCTTATATATGTTTTTAGGTATATGTGTGGTCTGATGGGTATGTGTCTTTAATTTTGTGGGAGTGTAATTAATCAATTAACCTGGGAGTGTTATAAAGGGAAGTGGTTTCAGTATGATGTGTTAGTTCTGATGAAGTCTGTATAAGTTCAAGACGAAACCTAGGTCAACTTGTCTACAATTGTGAATTGTGTGTCTAATAAATGGTATATTTGAGAAGTTCCTTGGTTGGACTGATTTGGACTGATCGAGTTTCCGTGTAAGAATATTGGTTCTTCAGTTTATCTGGATTTTTAATGTCCTTTGTCTCCCTCTTGCTTCAAGCATTACAAATTCTCCCACTATGTAATCTCTCTGTCTGTTGGTAAGCAGGGATATGCCTGATCTCCACAAATGTAATAAAATTCATGTAATGCTGTCATATCTGATCCTCCAGCCACATCATATATTTTCAAGTAAAACTGCAAGAACTCCATCTGACAAAAGTGTTCCAGTTTTAATATACAAGTACGTCCCTTAACAGTCATTGATAACTGAAATGCAACTACTGGAAATGAACTAGAATTATGTTTGGCTTTCCAGTTTCCATTTAGGAAAATGGCATGAAATGCTGACCCAACTTCTGTATCAGTCACTGGTATTAGAATTAATGGAAACCCCCCAGTAGGTATATCTGCACATGCCCAACAGTCACTGATATTCAAAGTCTTTGCATAGGTATGTAAGGTAGCAGAAAAGGGACTACATTTATGATGATAATCTGGGGTACTTTGTTCAATTCTAATTGTTACTATTTTTTTGTAAAATGCTCATCTCTGATATAAAATTATTCAGTACTTACAATTCTGATGGCTGCAAATGACAACAAGAAATACAGCAGAATACAAATCACAGTCATTCCAATAATGAGTCTATATAAATACTGAGCAGGCTGAGACTTAAGTTTTTTTTTTTTTGAGAAACTGCAAACACAGATGATGAACTGTTCTTCTACAGTTCATATAAAATCTGTTTCCAAAACACACACTCCATGTTGAAGTTTTTGCCATTTGTGACTCCACAAGTGATAATCGGTCACTTGATTCATTGTCCAGCTCTTGGGTTGACTTCCCATCATTGTCCATAAAACTTGCTGCTATTGATTTAAGCTGAGTTTTTATCTCTGACCAGGACGAATCTGTCAAATCACTAGATTTACCTTACAAATTCAATCATAATGGTGTTGCAAAAAAGTCTCTAAATTTCATTTTGGATATGATGCTTTTTCTGTTTTTTGTCTGGTTCAATTTGCAATTGAATCTGTAGTCTCAAAAGAAGTGATGCTGATGGTTATGTCATCTGGTTTTATCATGAAGGAGGGCCTTCTTGACATATGACACATGGATTCAAGTGGCCAGTCCTTGACATCTAATGACAGTGGTGGTAGGTAAAACGAAGAAGGCTCCTTTCCATCTCAAAGACAAAGCATGTCTTCCAGAGAATGATCTGATGCAAACAGTGTCACCTGGTTGTAGGTCATGATGATCAGTTACTGAAGGCTGTTATTGCATTTCCAAAACCTGCTTATGATGATCCTGCAAGACAGAAAGGAGACATCTGCAATAAAGAGAAATACATTTGTCTACAGTTCATAACTCCAAAGTCTTAGGTAGGGGTGTGGCACGCATTGTTATGGGTCTTCCCATGCAAATTTCATGAGGGGAAAACTTCCTAGTACAACTAACTGACCATCGTATGCTAATAAAACTGTCTGATTCATCCGCACTACAATCCCTGAATCTTTTGGGCTGTGTGGGCAATGCGTTTATATCACATTATCAGATGATGAAAAGAGGGAATGCTCATTCATCGAATCGATAATGTCAAAATCACAAAACGAAAACAGATGGAACAGCAAATTTTTTCCCAGGGAAAAATTTGTTGCTCCGCAAAAAAAAAATGTTTAAACACAAAATTAAGTGCGGGACTTTGCCCCCCCACACCCCACCATTGTACCCCCTACTTAAATATACAAACTCCGAGATTGCACCATAGTGGAGGAAATGGAAAAATCCTGAAGATGGCCCACTGAATTTTTTCCCTGGGAAAAAAATCGATGTTCCGTGACTTCGCTATTTTCTCCTTTTAAGATTATTGGATCAATGAAAGAGCATTTGCTGTTTTCATTACCCGATAATATGATATAGACCCATGGGCAATGGTATTAAATTTTTTATGTTCTTCTTACTGATGTGTTGTATCACTTCCCTAATCGGATTGAATGCAACAAGGCCCACCAAATCTGGGTATCAGTTCAGAAAGGAGTTTCTTAACTATGGTAGTAACATAATTTTTGCAGAAGGCTAAGTTTCTACCCATCCAAAAAAAAAAAAAAAAATAAATGTAAAATACACATCAATCATCAAAACACATTTAAACTTTTGTGCCTGTGGTAGCTCAATAAAATCCCACTGAACATACCAACATGTCAACCACAGCTTTTTCAAGGACGGTGTGGGGCTACTAGAACACTCTCTGATACATTGCACTCTAAACAAATAGTTATATTACAAAATGCTAAGTGAAGTCTGAAATGCGAGGGGCATACCACTTATTTAAAATCTGTTTTACTAATGCATTTTCCCAATATGAAAAGGTAAATGGTGGGCTTTATCCAAATCAATAAAGAAATTGTGTAGGGCTACCAGCCATCCACCTAGATGACACCACGGCAGATTCAGAGAACAGCTGCAGTTATCATGGATCCACCTCATCCTTTCAGAGAAATGCAGCCTGTACAGGATAAGACAATGTAGCTTGTCTAGCCACAATAATTGCAAAACAATTTCCTTTTGAAATGTATGAATCATCAGTCTTACATGTGGCAAGTTTTACCACTGCTAACTCTTTTGACAATAATAATGCATTCAGTAGTTGATAAAAATGTTCAGCGACTCTCCCTGCTGAGGTTAAATACCCTCTTTCTCTCCAAACCAAAATAATGAACTGTCCCATAAGCATAACATCAGTCTGTGAAAATGATCACTGTTTTGTCATTGACTAATTTAAATGCTTCAGCAATTGCTATAAGTTCAACTATTTGAGGAGATACACTTCCATTTACTTGTCCCATCAGCAAAATTCTGTCCTGGGTACACAGAAAAAGCAGCTACTAAAGTAACATCTTCTTTTCGAGCACAAGATCCATTAACAAAAAGTAATAATTCAGGATTCAGTAATGGCACATCTTTCAGATCAGACCTAGGAGGAAGAACATAATTAAAACCACAAAGAGGCACAGTTAAGGGACGGACATCTGATGATCTGTAAAGAATGATTTAGTAAAAACAATTCATATTTAGACAGTCATGCAGAAGATAAATACTGTGTTTTGGTCTTAACTAACAATGCTATTACAGAATGCAGAACTGCCATGTAGGTCTCATGTCTGACAGTAAGGGCAGCCACCACTTCTACTAAGTGCACCATCATAGCCACTGCCCTGGGGCAGTGGGGGAGGGCTGCAGGTACATCATCAAGATTTGTGCTAAAACAAGCAATGCCATCATTGCTATGTTGTGCTAATAATTCTAATGGCACTTTATTCCTTTCACAATAGAATAAGAAAAATATTTTTGAATAATCTAGCAGTCCAAGAACAGGACAGTTGAAAAGTAGAGATTTATTTGGACAAAAGATTGTCCATGATGTTCCTGCTAGTAACCTGTCAGTCCCAAAAAAAGCATGCAGCTGTTTTAATGTCGTAGGCATGGTGCAGTTTGTATTGCAGTAATAGACTAGGGTTAAATCTGCCTAGAGCCTTCTGAGATAATGTATCCCAAATATTGAACTTGTGGTTTCCATAACTGCAATTTCCATTTATTACCCTTGAATCCTAATTCTGCTAGTTTAGTTAAGAGGAAAATAATATATTATTTGCAACCATAATGAGAATTTGAAGCTAAAAGTAAATCATCTACATACTGTATTATAGTATACCCACACAGGAATTCAATTATTTCTAGCTTTTTTTTCATTTCCCTAGAGAAAAGAGTTGGTAATTCTCTATATCCTTGTGGGAATCTTTTCCATTAATACTGCTGTCCTTGATATGTGAATGCAAACCGATACTTTCTGGGTGTATAGGAATAGAGAAGAAATATCTATCACTGAGAAGGTAGCAGCAGTTATAAGCAAGCAAAAAATGAGGGTAATGCTACTCAGTGCTAGAAGTCTAAACCTCAAAATGTACTCACTCGAAGCACTGCTCAATACGGAGAACATCGACATCTGTGCAGTAACAGAGACCTGGCTCAAGGCTCCAGAGAGCATCCCTGAAGTACCAGGCTATAATTCATACCACACTTTTTGGCCACCTAACCTGGGCCGAAACACTAAAGGAGGAGGAGTGTCCATATTCATTAAGGATATCCACACCTCCAGGCTAGTTCCTCAACATAATATATCTGAAATTATCAAAGTGCAACTAACATTGGGCAAGACTGCAATCCAGGTTGTAGCTTGCTACAAATCCCCCTGCCATGCCCCAGGATGTCCACTCCACGTTCCTTGATATACTGGATAATATTAAGGTACAGCCCAATACCCAAATAATAGGAGATTTTAACTATCTCACCATCAACTAGGAAAACTACTCAAGTACTAAGTCATTAGCTCAATGCTTTCTGGAATTCATAAATTCCAATGACCTGGATCAGCTTGTCCATACTCTCACTAGGGGCAGCAACATCCTGGACCTTGTCATTACCAACATGGGTAACTGATATTCCACGCCAGAGGTCAACTCCTCACTGGTTAAATCCGACCATAAGCTAATCACCCTAGACATCAATATTCCACCCCCCATTATTCCACCCCCCATTAAGGCAACCACCATAAAAAACTTCTCCAAAGCCAACTTCACGCTTCTTAAGACAGAAGTGGCAAACTTCATTACACTCGTGCAGACGGATAACAGAAGTATGACTGCTGAATCCTATACAAATGCACTATATAAACACATACACGAGTGCATGGATCATGCTATCCCCAAAAGAACCAAGACACTACCCTCCAAAAACAGGAAGCCAATCTGGTGGTCCCCTGCCATAAACAAACTCTACAACAGAAGGAAGAAGCTGTTGCAAAAAAGAGTAAAATCCCCTGATTACAGGAACTCCCTGGTCAGCCTCAGTAAGAAGCTGAGATCCCTTATAAAATCCTCTAAAGCTAGCTATGAAAATAAAATTGCCACTGATTCTAAAGACAACCACAAAGCATTCTACAGCTATGTCAAGAATCTCAATGGCAACACTCGGATCTGCTCCGAGCTACAGAAAATCGGCACTAGACATACAGAACCAACTGATATTGTCAATATCCTGGCAGATAGGTTCAGTGCAAACTTTACCCCCCCTCACCCCCTAAAGGGCCCATCCCTCTACCGGAAGAATGCATAGCTCATGTAATCACGGATGCACAAGTTAAAACTGCACTCTCCGTAGCCAAAAACACAGCATCCATGGCACCAGACAAGATCCCAGGCTACATTCTGCATGAACTACAGAATGAACTGGCACCCCACCTAACTACCATGTTCAATCATAGCCTCATAGGTAGGTACTAGGCTATCGGCCCTAGGGCCTACACAAGCCTAGCCAGAAAGGTACCCTGGCTTTCGCCACCCAAGAAAATTATTTTCTTGTGCCTCTGTCGAGCAGAGCCACAGGAAAATTATTTTCTTGTGCCTCTGTCGAGCAGAGCCACAGAGGTGATCCCCGGGGTGAATTTCCTATCTCTCATCCAATCATCAAGATTTTTCTTGAAGAGTGCTAATGAGGAGCTTTGCTTGATATAGATAGGTAGTTTGTTCCAGAGTATGGGAAGTCTCTGGGACAGGAATCTATCCCTCCAGCTTATTCTGTTTATTGTGGTGACAAGGTTTAGGTCCCTAGAGGGTGTAGCTCAGAGGGATTGGGATTTCTTTAAGTGGACCATGTCCAACAGCTCTGGGTTTTGCATAGCTTTGCATGTTAGGCAGAGATCGCCTCTTAGTAGGCGATATGCGATGGAGTACAGCAGAAGTTTTTTGAGACGGTCTGCGTAGGGCATCTGTTTGAGGCTGGTAATCCTCTTTGTGAGGTATTTTTGCGGCCTTTCCAGTTGTTGTAGATGTCTTGTGAGGTACATACCAAAAGGGGCATTGTACACTATAATGGGTCTAATGAGTGACGAATAGAGGGGAACAATGACCTCTTTTTTCCTGGATGAGAAACCTTTTGTGATGAGGTGTGCCACGAAGAAGGATTTCCTGACTACTGGTGAGATGTGATTATCAAAGGAGAGACTACTGTCCACCTGTGTCCCAAGGTCTCTTGTCCACCTGTGTCCCAAGGTCTCTTATCACACTTTTGGTGTTAAGTAGACTATCACTTATGTGGTAGCTCATGGGTACAGAATTTCTACCAAAGGGGATGACAATGCACTTTTTGGCATAGAGCTTAAGGCCATGGCTTTGACACCAGGCACCTGTCTCAGTGAGGCCCTTTTGTAGGATGTCCACATCGTTAGGAGTTTCAATTATGGCTCCTAGTTTGCAGCCATCTGTGAACTTCATTAGCCAAAGACCTTCTGTGTTAGCCCGTACTTCAGAAAAGTAGATACCAAACAGGAGAGGACCCAGGAGTGAACCCTGTGGTACTCCACTTGTCACTGGTCTGAAGTCAGATTTGGAGTATGCTACTTTCAGTGTGGGCTCTGTCAGTGAGCCAGTTGGCAACCCATCTTGTGACCTAGGGATTTATACCGAGTTTAGTGAGTTTATCTATAATTCCAGAGTGGGGGATGTTGTCAAAAGCCTTGGCGAGATTTAGATAGGCTGTGTGAAACCACCTTACCCTCGTCTACGGCTTTGGTGACTGCTTCAAAGAAGTCAATCGGGTTTAGGAGACATGATCTGCCTTTTACAAACCCGAACTGGGTGGGGTCCAGAGTTTGGAGATTGCCAATGTCTTTGTTTATAAGTTCCATGATGATACATACATTCCATGGCCTTACAGACCAGGCTTGTTAGGCTAATGGGGCGGTAGTTCCCGGGGTCCATGGTGGCTCCCCCTTTGTGAAGTGGGATAACCATCACTATGCACCATTCAGTGGGCACAAAGCCTGAGGTGAGGCTATGACTGAACATGGTGCTTAGGTGGGGTGCCAGTTCATTCTGTAGTTCATGTAAAACGCAGCCTGGGATGTTGTCAGGTTTCATGGATGCTGTGTTCTTGGCTTTGGAGAGTGTGGTTTTTACCTGTGCAGCTGTGGTTACAGGAACTTTGCATTCTTCCGGTATAGAGATGGCCTTTAGGGGGTGAGGGGGGATAAAGTTAGCACTGAACCTATCTGCCAGGATGTTTGCAATATCAGTTGGTTCTGTATATTTAGTGCCATTGTGCTGTAACTCAGAGCAGATCTGAGTTTTGCCATTGAGATTCTTGACATAGCTATAGAATGCTTTGTGGTTGTCTTTAGAATCAGTGGCAATTTTGTTTTCATAACTAGCTTTGGAGGATCTCGGCTTCTTACTCAGGGTGACCAGGGAGTTCTTCCAGTCATGGGATTTTACTCTTTTTTTTGCAACAGTTTCTTTCTTCTGTTGTAATTATGGCAGGGGACCATCAGATTAGCTTCCTTTTTTTTGCAGGATAGCATCTTGGTTCTGTTAGGGATAGCATGATTCAAGCACTCATGTAAGTGCTTATAAAGTGCATCTGTGTAGGATTCAGCAGTTGTACTTCTATTGTCCGTCTACATGGGTGTCGTGAAGTTTGCCACTTCTGTCTTAAGAAGCATGAAGTTGGCTTTGAAGAAATTTTTTTTACAGTGGTTTCCCTAATTGGGGGGGGGGGGGGTGCGCGATGTGGATGTCTAAACTGATTAGCTTGTGGTCGGACCTGACTAACGAGGAATTGACCTCTGGTGTAGAACACCAGTCACCCATGTTGGTAATGACCAGGTCTAGGATATTGTTGCCCCTGGTGGGGGTGTGGATAAGTTGATCCAAGACGTTGGAATTTATGAATTTCAGAAAATGTTGAGCAAAAAAGTTGGTACATGAGTAGTTTTCTCAGTTAATGGTGGGGTAGTTGAAATTGTCTATTATTAGGGTGTTGGGTTGTACCCTAATATTTTCCAGTGTATCAAGAAATGAGGAGTGGGAATCCTAGGGCATGTTGGGGTATCTGTAGCAAGTTACAATTTGGATTGCAGTTTTGCCCAGACTTAGTTGCACTTGGGTAATCTCGGATGCATTATGCTGAGCAACTAGCCTGGAGGTGTGGATATCCTTAATGAATATGGACACACCTTTTTCACTTACTTCAGGCTTTGTGCCTGCTGAATGGTGCACAGCGATGGTTATCCCATTCCACAAAGGAGGTGCCACCACAGACCCTGCGAACTACTACCCCATTAGCCTAATGAGCCTGGTCTGCAAGGCCATGGAACATATCATCATGGAACTTATAAACAAAGACATAGGTAACCTACAAATGCTGGATCCCACTCAATTTGGGTTTGTAAAAGATAGATTATGTCTCCTAAACCTGACTGACTTCTTTGAAGCAGTCACCAGAGCCGTGGACGAGGGTAAGGTGGTGCACACAGCCTATCTTGACCTTGCCAAGGCTATTGACACCATCCCCCATTCTGGAATTATAGATAAACTCATTAGACTGGACATAAATCCCTATGTCACAAGATGGGTGGCCAACTGGCTCACTGACAGAACCCACACAGTGAAAGTAGCCGATTCTAAATCCGACTTCAAACCAGTGACAAGTGGAGTACCACAGGGTTCAGTCCTGGGTCTTCTCCTGTTTGACATCTATTTCTCAGAAGTCCAGGCTAATACAGCAGGTCTTTGGCTAACAAAGTTCTCAGATGACTGCAAACTGGGAACCATAATAAAATCACCTAATGATGTGGACATTCTACAAAGGGGCCTCACTGAGACTGATGCTTGGTGTCAAAGTCATGGCCTCAAGCTCAATGCCAAAAAGTGTACTGTCATCCCCTTTGGGAAAGACACTGTACACATGAACTACCACATAAGTGGTAGCATACTTAACACAGAAAGTGTGATAAGAGACCTTGGGACACTGGTGGAAACTAGTCTATCCTTTGACAATCACATCGCCACAGTAGTCAGGAAATCTTTCTATGTGGCACACCTCATCACTAAAGGGTCCTCCTCCAGAAAAAAAAGAGGTCATTGTTCCTCTCTACTCTGCCCTCATCAGACTCATCATAGAGTACAATGCCCCATTTGGCATGTACTTCACAAGACATCTGCAAAAACTGGAGAGGCCACAGAAATACCTCATTAAGAGGATTACTGGCTTTAAACGGATGATATATGCAGACTGCCTCAAAAAACTCCAGCTAAACTCCATCGCTTATCGCCTATTCAGAGGCAACCTCTCCCTAACATAAAAGGCCATGTCAAACCCAATTCTGATGGACATGCTACACTTAAAGAAACCTCAATCTCTCTGTGCCACACGGTCCAGGTACCTGAACCTTGCCACCACAGTAAACAGAACATGCTGGAGGGATGGATTCCTGTCCCAGAGACTCCCCAAACTCTGGAATAGACTGCCCATTCATGTCAAGAACAGCTCCCCATTATCCCCCTTTAAGAGGAATCTAGACAATTGGATGGGAAATAAGAAATTCACCCCGGGGATCACCTCTGTGGCTCTGCTCGGCAGGGGTGCAGGAAAATAACTTTCTTGGGTGGCGAAAACCGGGGATCTTTTTGGCTAGGCTTATATAGGCCCGAGGGCCAATAGCCAAGTACCTGCCTATGAACTAATGATATATTTGTTAGTACTGTAGCATGATTAGGGACTAAAGGAAGAGTCAGCACTATTACTGCATTAACTGCTTGCTTGTAGATCTTGTACAAATCTATAAGTGTTTTTTCCTTGCTCCTGGATTGGTAATATTGGCATATTGCACGAGCATCGAGTTGATACAATTATTCCTCATTTTAGTAGTGCAGAAATGACAGGTTGAATTTCTTTCTGTTAAAACAGCAAAAAGGTGTCTTCATTTGCACAAATGTCAGTTGAGTACAAACTCAAAGGTGAGGGCTCATCTGGAAAATCAAGAAAAAAATCTCTCTGGAGGACAATAAACAGTATATCTTAACTTGCATAATAAATCTGCACCTAAAAGATTTAATGGGGTGGCATTTCCTACAATAAGGTCATGTTATTCTTTTCAGGAACCAGTCTGTATAGGAATAGGCTTAATTTCTGAGAAATACAGAGGAAGTCCAGACACTCTCACCCCAAATTGTTTTGCTGAATACTGGGAGATTTTTAGCATTTGCTGAAGTAGCCATTGATTTAGTTGCTGCTGTGTCAACAAGGAAAGGAAGAGAAGATTTAACCACTAATACCAACAAAGGGATCTTCTTGGTAAACTGGGACCAAAGGAAATATATGTGGTCATGTTCATGGCTGTCCTAATGATCTTGTTGCCACACTGGTGGTTGCCAAGCAGTGCTCCAAATAGGAGGGAGCATTTCTGCTTGTTGTGGTACTTGGGCATTTGGCAAACTCGTCTGTTGAAAGGATGTATTCACTTGAGAAGAAAGTGGGTATTCATTCTGCCAATGTCCAGCTTGCTCACAATTAAAACAATAATCAATAAGATGTTCACTCTCTCAAGCATGTGGTGAGGTAGGGAGATAAAAATTCTGTTGATACTGTTCTGGGACGTGTGGCAGAAAAAATCTAAATCTACCTCTACGATTCCTTCTTCCCCACAAATCAGTATCGAACTGTTGGAGTTGAACTTCTACTAGTTTCTTTTGTTGTTTCTTTTCTTCTCTAACTATATTGTCTGCAGCATAGTACACTTGATTAACAATTTCATGAATGCCTAAATCTTGGAAAATTTAAGCAAACTATTTGTAATTAGTTCTTGGACTGGTGGTAACAAGCCTTCCACAAAGGCTGCTGACAACCCACTGGCTGCCGCTCCTTCTGTATGTTCTGGGTACCTAGAAAAGGTTCAAACCTGTCTATCAAGCATTGCAAATATGCATTAATGGACTCATTTTCATTTTGTCCAACTGCTTTTGATTCTTGCCCAATTAGGTGTATGCTGTAGTCACTGCTTTTAGAAAATTATGCCTAACAGTAAAAACACACTCCTTTGGCAGACTTTTCCCATGTTTTCCTGAAAATGTAGGGGGTGATGAAGCTTTCAAAACTGCTCTTAAAGCTTTGACAGTAGGGTTCTGCAGCTGTACATGTCCTTCTAATATTTTAGCATATTTAGCGGAGAGTTTGAAGTGGAGTGATAGAATATACAATGGTTTGGAAATCTACCGCAATCCATGGGTGTACTGCCCTTAAGGTAGGTTCAGCATTGTCATCCTGAGTGGCTGCAGGACTAGGTAATTCTCTCCATGAATGCATTTGAGTGCTAGCAATTTTAGTTTCTGTGGATGACTATCTGATACATCCTCTGTACTTTGTTTAGAAGGGGGATTCCACCGAAATTCTTCTCCATCAATAACTACTGGAAACTGTGTTTAATTCTATTTTTAGGGTGTTTGTTTTCAGTGGGCACTTTTACTTGCAAATCTTTTTAATTTACCTATATGTTTTGATTAGGTGCATGTCTACATTTTTGACATAACTGTTGGCCTTTAATGGCTATTTTCATTAACATTTGATTTGAACATATCGTGTCAGGTGGTCATTGTCACTGTTGCCTAAACTGTGCATTACAAACTGATCCATGGGGATGGATAGAAGTGCTAGACATGACCTGAGATACATCTTGTGAAGTAATAGGTAGGATGGGATTTTTTACCCTCCACCTGCCCTCTCAGTGAAGGGAGACTGTCAGTTTCATAAGAAGCAGTTTTTTTTTTGGGGGGGGGGTGGTGGGAGGCAGAAGGAATCAGAGGCCAGTTATCAGAAGAATCTGTCTGGTTATCTTAATTTTTCTAACTGTTGTAAGGGATATAGACCTCAGGTACAGTATTATCTAATGAACATTTTTCTAATATATTTATTGTTCTATTAGCTGCCTACAGCTGCGTTTTCAATCTAGTTGAATTGTATTTTAAACATCTCATTACAGATTCCTTTTCCTTATATTTAGGTTCTTCTTGCCAGTCATTAAAAGCTGACCAACAACAGGCAGGTACTTTATTCCCTTTCTGTTTCAAATGTTTAAGATTTTCTATAATGTTCTTATCAAAAGTTCCTCCCTCTACCAACTGCAGTGAACTATCATTTTCAGTGAGTTCAGACCATTTTACCAAGTAATTACAGCTGTCTCAACAATACTTATTAAACATATGTCTGGCTGGAGACCCAACGTCCATCTCTTTAATACACCTATATTGGTACTCATTACATTCTCCAAATTACCCCCTCACATTCCAAAAAGGATTGTTATGTGACTATGATTATAAAACCATTTTCATATTAGCAAGAAATCCTCTCTGCACCTTAATTAATTTATTTATTTATTTTACTTTTTGGTTAAAACCGACTCTCCTAAAATAAGAATACTTGGTCCTTACGAAAAGGATACTCTAGTCCATGTTACTTTATGATTAAAACCCTCTCCCATTCAATCAGAAAAAAAAACTTTTAATATTGTTACTGGAATAAGCAGTTGTTATTCTCATCCAATTTCCCTGCTTTCATACAATTTAACTCATTCTCATACAGACTGTGTCTAATATATTGTTAGTAAAGCATACCTGCAGAGATCCCAAACTCAGCTGAAAGCCAGAAAAATAGAGTTATGTATTGACAACAGAGATCTGGCACACAGAAAAGCTGCCAGAAGTGGGCCTAGTGGCAATTCCTGCTGCAGCAATCCATATATGACTCAGAAGATCTGAGATTTGATGGCATGAATCTGAGTAGGCTCCAAAATAACTTCAGACAACTCAGTTCAGCAAAGAATAGTTTTGTTTATTGCAGGGAACACACATATGTAGGAGGCAAGGTGATCAAGGACCTGTTCCCAAATAAAAAAAGCTTCATTCCTTTATATTATTTTTTATCCAAATTGGCTATATTGTTAAGCAATAACTGAGGAGTGGGTGTGGGTATATTGAGAATTTATCCACAGCGTAGTTGATCAGCAGCCTGCAAGCCTCTTTAGATAGTTTTAATTTTCAACAATTAATTCAAATGTGTTATTACATCACTTTCCCATGAATATTTAAATCAATTGGAAGCTTTGTGTTTTCAGAATCTGCAGAAGTCTTGTTAAACAAGATGAAAGCGCTCATTCCATGTGTGAATAAAGGAATTTTGGAACTAAGGGAGTCTTTATTGTCCAATTTCCATCTACCCCAACTGCAGGAGATTTATTTTATATTCTTATATTTTATTCTCCCCTTTATTGCAACAAATACATACAGTTTCCCATAGCTTTGCATTTAATTTATATTCTAATTCCCTGATGCTCTACCAAATCTGCTTTTGAGTTCATATAGATAAACAGTTGCCCTTAGGTACTGACCTAGGCTAGCTGTCTGATTGTTTTTCTCTTCTCACAGCTTTCTCCAAGCCCTGGCTCTTAGCTATCCCTTTCTCTTGGTCTCCTAACATAATCTTATTGTAAGCTTTCCAGCCCTGTCAATCCAGTCTATTCCCTCCCTCTTTCTCTTGACAGTTTACTTATTTCTATTCTGAGCTGCGGCACCATCTTTAAATACTTAGACCATCTGCTCCTCCTCCAGATTTCCTACTTTACTGATAGTTTTCTTTCCAGATAGCAACTCCACAGTTGGTTTCAACCTGCTCCGTTCACCCTCATTGCACTCGGGCTTCCTGTGCTCCCCTGCCCTACCCCATTCCCACCCACCCTCAGATCAATTACATTTATACTTACTCTAGCTCCTCTTCCATTCCCCACCACCCAATTATCTCCCCTCCAATTCCCCTGTCATTACACCAGTAGCCACACCTCTTCACTTCCCCTTGCACTGCACCATTAGCCACACCTCCAACCAAACTAACACATACCCAACATCTTAACTCACCTCATCTTTATCCCATCAGTACAACCTCTTCTCCAACACCAGATCTTACTATTGCACACTAATTCTCACTCCTTTAGTTACCCACATCCCATACTACAATTACATCTCTACTATCACTACTCTACTTACCTTATCAGTCTCTTTCAATATCCTACTACATCTAACCTCTCTACATCATTCTTCTACCTCTTCCTCCCACAGCCCATTATACTCTCCCCCCATACAGTCTGAACACACCACTTTTTTCTCACAAATTTCAGCCAGCCTTTACAACACAAGCATATTATTATGTACCAGAGTAAACATCCTCCCTCACCATCACCACAACAGTATTTTCTCTCTAAATTATCCAATTAATGTAAAATGGAAAGTAGAATACACTACTCTCCCATATCCTGTACAAACCTATCTCTATGCTGAGCCATACATCCCAACCCAGGTCCCAACTCCTCTCCTCTCCTCTGCAACCCCCTAACTCCCATAAATCAATAAACTTCACTACAATTAACATACAAAGCATCAGAAATAAAATACCTGATTCCATGCATGGATAGCCCACAACAAACCCAATATTATTACCTCAACTGAAACATGGCTAAAACCCTACATTAAGGACACAGAATTCCTTCCCCTCGGTTTTGCCTGTCTTAGGGCCAACAGACACCAAAAAAAGGTGAAGGCATCTCTCTACTATACCCCATGTCCTTCACTATTGTCCCATATACAAAACCCATCCCACAGTTCTCCACAGTCGAACTTCTAGTTTCTTTCCTTAAAATGAATAACTGCAAAAACCTGTGTGAGATAGTCATTTACATTCCCACAGGCAATAACATCCCAATTCTTGAGGAAATCCTTGAATGGGCATCTACTAACATAAACAATGAGACTGTCAAACTGGGAGACTTAAGGATCAACTGGCTAGACATATCCCCACACCACTCTAACTGCTATATCAATCTATATACATTCACCCAGCTAGTTAATACCATAACCAGGCCTACTAATGGCTCAATCCTAGACTGGATTTTAGTGTCTGACTCAAACAACATCACATCTGTTGGTACACTCTCCAATAGTATAGGTGACCACTTACCGGCATTTATACAATGTGAATGTACCACAACAATTAATAAACATCAGTACAACAGTACCAGAGATGAATCCCAGTTCTATCCATCTAGCTTTAACCAAAGTTTGCTTAGCATCAACTGGGATGCACTAAAATCACTTCCCTTTGATGAGGCAGTTGAGTTCTTCAACTCAACCTTCCTCAGCATACTAAACAATATTGCTCCCCTTAGCAAAAGACAGTAAAGACCAACCATGCCAGTTGGCTAACATGATCCACTAAGGATCTCATGAAATGCGGAGACAAATCATGGAAAATCTGGCAAAAAAAACATCTGACCTCACCCAGTACAAACAGCTTCAAAACCAGGTTAAGCTCCTAGTACTAAAAAACAAAAAAGAACACACCCTTACATTACAAAATAAACACAAGCAATACCTGAAGAAATTGTGGAGCTCTCTCAACTCTTTATGAAACCCAGGCTCTAGTAATAATACTTGCCCAGACCCAAATAAAACATCCATTGAAATTGCTGCAATGTTCAACTCCTATTTCATAGATACTATAGCCAATCTAACCACTGCCTTTCTCAAGCCCAACTTGTCCATCAAGACCCCTCCACATCTAAGACCAGCACACTCCCTATTCCCAACTTTACTCTGCCACTTATACCCTTCTGGACTATTAAAAAATTGCTTCTAAAACTCAAACCATGCACAAATGCCTCTGACAATATACCCACCAAATACCTGCAAATCTCAGCCAACTCAATCACCTACCTTATCAGCATACTTCTCAGCAGATCTATCCAAGAATCCTATATGCCCGTCATCTGGAAAAAAGCTTATATCCTCCCTCTACACAAGGGGGGCCCCAACACAGACACCACCAACTTCCACCCCATTGCTATACTATCACCCATCTCTAAGATTCTGGAAAAATGTATTCATTCTCAACATCTTCACCATCTGACTCACAACCACATCCTCTCCTCCACCCAACATGGATTTAGGCCAGGACATAGTACCACCACTGCCCTCATATCATTCATGGACACTGTCAACTGAGCCTGTGATGCTGGTAAAATTGTATCTTCACTATATCTTGATCTTTCTAAATCTTTCGATACTATATCCCAATCTCTCCTTCTAACAAAACTCTCTAACATAGGTACCTCATCTTAAACTCTAAACTGGTTCACTAATTACCTCACTAACAGGCAACAATCAACTAAACGGTAGAACTCTTACTCCACTTTCCTAAACACCACCACTGGTGTTCCTCAAAGCTCCATTTTAGGCCCACTTCTGTTTGGCACATTTATCAATAACTTCCACACTGCACTCTCTCACGGCTCAGTCATCCAGTATGCAGATGGCTCCACTATCATCTGCACTGCAAACAACTCCTCAGAACTACACCAACTCACCTAATATGCCCTCACCTCTACCAAAATTTGGATGTCTAATAAAAATCTTGTCCTGAACCCCAACAAAACCAAACTAGTAATCTTTGACCCCCCAAAATGCCACACCCCTACAAAAAGAGAACTTCACCATTCAATCCCTAAATGGTACCACCATCGACATTGTTCCTAACCCAAAACTCCCAGGTGTCATCATAGACAACAACCTCACATTTGACCTACAGATCCAGTCCAATGTCAAAAAGACACTTAAAAAACTTGGCACTCTCTACTGACACAAACATCTACTCAGTACATCAGCCTGACTTTCCCTTTCCTCTTCTTTTCTATTCCCCTCTCTTATACGGTGCCCCCCTCCTCACCAACATTCAGTCCTCTCTAAAGTCCAAACTAGACTTATGCTACGACAAAATTGCTAAGTTTATAACTGATGTCTCCTACTCATCCACCCACTGCTTATCATTACGCTACCTAAAATGATTTGGACTCCCCAACTCTGTCACCTTTAGCCAACTAACTACGGCTCACAAACTCAAATAATCCATCCATGTGCCCTGCTCGATCTTCTATATTTACTTTATACTATCCTAACAGACCACTCCGATCCAACAACCAACTTCTCGTAAATGTAGAAAAACTCAAACTTTTGCATGGCCAGATGCTTTAGTCCTTTACCATCACAAAACTTTGGAACTCCCTCCCACCAACACTTAGATCCATCCATTCAGTAACCCTCTTCAAGACATCTCTGAAACAACACCTCTCCTCATCTTGGCTGTGCACATGTGCTGACACCACATCTCATACAACCTAACTTCAATCATCACAACTATTCTAATCCCCACTGTTCTACTCTGCCATCCTCCTTTCACATCCACCTTTTACTTACTCAGACTCTCCATCCTGTCTACTTCCCTCTTCTACTAACCTTCATTGTTCTACCACTGATCCCTCCTTTCTACTTCCTTCTCTTCCTAACCCTTGTAGGCCTACCATTGAACCAGGCAAGACATTCGGGTACTCTCGCAGCCTACCTTAATATCATACCACCACTTATATCTGCAACAATATCCACTGACTTTGCTGACTCCTGCAACAGGACTCCTATATATAGTCCATCACTCAGCTATTACACCTCCTAAACATGTGAAAAGTTTAAGTACCTAGTGTCTAATTAATTCCTATATCTGCTTTGCACTCACTACATGAAGTGTCCTATATAAATTTTTCTAGCTGAAAACTATTCGTATGGAACATTCTCATGTATATACTCTGTACTGCTTGTATAATATCTTTGATTTGAGAATGATTACTTATGTACTGTTTTTTTCACCAATTGTATAAGCTGCCAATATGTATTAAATGTCTTTATTAATGTAAATTCTGTATTGTATGTGAAATATCATATGTGGCACTTTCCTCCTCGGGACTCCACTGAAAATGGGCACTTCTGGCCCAGCTGGACCATCCTGGTAAATAAATAATCAGGCCCATAATTGAGTATAATACTCCTTTTGGCATGTCCCATACAAAGTACCTGCAGCAGTCTGAGAGACCTCAGAGATTTCTAACAAAGATCAAGGGACTCCAGCACATACCATACACAGACTGACAAAGTTCCTGTCACTATAGCCTGCATTGTATAGACGTCATAGGGGCGACTTATGGCTTTACAGAACAATCTCTGAACCAAACCTAATGAATTTGCTGCACATCTGTAAATCAAAATGGACTAGAGACACCCATTCTAGGGACCTAAATACGGCCTGCGACTTAAATATGACTTCCTGGAGGGGCAGGTTTGTCTCCCAGCAACTGACACATCTTTGTAATTGACTGCCAATTCATGTGAAGCAGAGCACCTCTATGACACTGTTCAAAAAGAACCTGGATGAGTGGATGCAGCACTGTAAATGGGGATAGTGCCCACAGCCCTCCTGTACTTGGGCAGTCATTAATAAATACCTGGGTATTGACTAGAGTATCACTGGTATTACACTGAGATGAAAGGGCTAGGCTTAAAATGACCAGGTCGATAGCCTAGTAACATCCTATGATCATAAGACTCAAATATAGTGAAAGTTTTAAAACAAGTGGATAATAAGTCTAAGATGACTTCCCTGCTTAGTTTAGCAGAAGCATATTGGTGTCAAGCGGTGAAAGGAAATCAAATCAGAAGTCAAAAAAATTCAGGCAACAACTAAATGTGCCAAAAACAAAAGAAAGAATATAAGGTGAAGGATCAGATGAGGAGACAAGAAATGTAGAAAATGCATAAATATAGTTGCAAGTATAGAAAACTCTTGGAACAACCTCATGTCGATCAGGACTGAATGCATGAATGATTAAGGAGAGGTGAATTTAAACCAAATGATGAAAGGTTAATATTGGTGGCAAAAGATAGTGGACTAAGTACATGTTGGTTTATAAAGTCCATTGAGCACATGGGAGAAACAGACAAATGTAGGTTATGTAAAACAGAACTGGAAACAGTCACACATCTTGTTGGTTGTGATATACTAATGGCAGAAGGACTGCATACTGAAAGGCATAATAATACGGCAAGACTGTTGCACTGGAGATTGTTCAAACATTATAAGACTGAAGTAGCTGAAAAACACTGGAAACATGAGCCACAACTACTGAAAATTATGCTTATATCACATGGGATCACCCATTAGCAACAGTTCAAATAGATGCGAGAAAACCAGATACAGTAGTTCATGAAAACAAGACAAAAGTAGCATTGATCACTGAAATTGCTACACCCAGTAGCTACAGTGTCTTACATAGAGAGAAAGACAAAGTAAAAATAATACCAGGATCGACAGGCAGAAACAAGGGTGATGTGGAAGAAGGATACCCAGACAGTTCCTATAGTAGTAGCAGCAACAGATCTTATAAAAAGAATTTAGAATTGTGCTTAATTGTGTTACAGATACATGTAACTCTGTATGAACTACAGAAGGAGTCAATACTAGGCACACTGCAGGTGCTACAAAGAGCACTTCTGGCTGACATCAAACAATGAAACAGCAATTTCACAAACTTTAATTATACTTTAACTTAGAAATGGGGTTCATTCCTATCATGGTATTAGAAATCCCACAATTTAGAGAAATTAAGAAGAGCCATGTAACGTCTGCAAAGACAAAGGAACTGCTTGCATGTGCCTCTGTGATGGCTCTGCACATATACTGTGTAGCATAAATTGACTATACACAGACACCATGCCTACAGTCTGGGTAGGATATCTGAATTCCACACTCCCTGTGTCCAACACAGATACCATGACCCTGACTATGCCAAATGTTCACCACCATCACTACCAGATTCAGACTAATCTCCAGCATCAGGATATAGTATTATCCATGGTGGAAGGGCCAGACAGTGTATCATCCATGAAGACACCAGTGAAAAATACCCACAATAACCAAGACCCATCATATTACTTTACCACCAGTGAAGAAATAATAGGCACAGCTTCCAGTGGTACAACATAATAAGGTAGTCCTTACATTGTGACATTGTGCAGGTGCTCTTCTTATTTGTAGCCCTAATGTTTCCACACAACAAAAGACACTACATTTAGCGACATGCAGCATACTATCAAGTTAAGCAGCACGCGTTTACCACATCACTGATATAAACCACGGCATTTCCAGGGGAGATTCTAGAAAGCTGTTGTAGTCCTGCACCAGTGCCAGCACCCCACCATGGGATACTGATGTTTCTGATCCCCCAAACAAGGAACACCTCTGTCTCATTCAACAGTGGTTCAGATGAAAGATGACCTCACATTTCCTTACCCTTCTGAGCCAGGCAAGCAGTGCATTTTTGGGCAGTATGGAATCAGGGTGGCGACCAGGCATCTAACTTGCCGGCACTGTCTTGCCCTAACCACCAACCACTGATATCATGCATTGCTTCCCACCAGGCATGGTCACTTTAAGGACAGGCAGATGTATCCTGGCTGAACACCCGCTGACCATGAAGATGGAAGACTGGAGCTGCAGCAACAGCTCATTCTGTGCGTGAGAGAGCTTAAGTTTACATGTTTTACCCTGACCAGGTATTATGTTGTGTGATGAAATAATAAAATGTGTAATAATGCAGATACGGATGCATGGGTGGCGCAGTGGTTAATGCTGTCGCCTTACAGCAAGAGGTTCTCTGGTTCGATTCTTGGCTGGGGTGCCTTCTGTGCGGAGTTTGCATGTTCTCCCTGCATTCGCATGGGTTTTCTCCGGTTACTCCAGTTTCCTCCCACATTCTAAAGACATGCTTCTGGAGCATTTCTCCCCAGGCCTCCGCTGAAAACAGGATGTGTGGAACCTAGTCGGACTTTCCCAGTCAACAAATGTAAAATAAATAATAAATAAAAAATAAATGTATTAAACACCTAATTCAGTCAGCTACCCTATGGTGATGCTACATATCTGTAAGGTTACAATGTTGCTAGTACATGTACTATGCTCAGTCTACATTTTAGGCTACCCCAAAACTGATTTTTTTTTCCAGACAGCCCTGTCACCTTTTTTTCAATACACCTGCCCACTGCAGACCTGGCATTTGGCATGCCATTCACTGCATGGGATTCTATGCATGATCAACTACTATACATATCATTACAGCCACAGACTTTACTTAGCGAAAGGACAAAACCTGCACATGACTAGCACACCTGTAGGCAGGGTATGGTTTCCTCAAATAAGTAAGGGTGGGTAAAAGATAAGATTAACTGCTGCATTTACTGCCATTCAAACATGAGCAGATTCTGCATATCCTGATCTATTTTGTTGCTACCTATAACTGGGATAGCATGCAGTGTCTTTGTACTGCAGCTAGCTATAAGCATGCACTGTACATAGAATAAAATGCCTTAACAATCATCTCCACTAAAGGTTATAGTCAGCTGTGATACTGCTGCTGCTGTATCTAGTCCCCTCCCCAGGAAAGACCTCCTCTCACAATGCCAATACAGGATACTCATGGCAATGATTGCATGGCTACACATACAATAAACATTCACTCTCTCTCTAGTGATATTAATCACAAATCTGAACACACCCTCATACAACAGCAGCAGACAATATTCCTGGCACCTGATAATCTTGTTCTAAGGTTCATAATGGTAATACACAGGTTTCAAATTATGATGAATTGTCCCTTCATTTGATGCAGTTTTAACCTGCGTTAACCTAGGCAACCTCCCCTTTTAATTAGTACGCCTGCCTTCATTGCACTGCTGAATGCAGCAATCACTTCCAAATGGTTCCACTACCTTATAATCACACACTGCTTGCATAGTTCTAGAAATTAGAGCCTGCTGAAAACACACAGGCCAAGATAAAAAAAAAAAAAAAAAAAATTAGTTTGCTTCCCAAAACAAGATACGTATTTTTGTTTTCAGCAATTGTGTGCAGCTGTAACACAACTCATTCTCGTGTTCTTCCATACTAGAATGACTGCTAAGGTGGCCACCTGTGTTTATATTACATATATTCATGCCTCTTAGCACAGCAATTGTGCAAAATATCACCTGCTCCTATATATTGTGTCTGTGGCCACAGTCATGCTAGGAGGTTCTCTCATACTTGTGAACCTGCATGAGCACATGCAGAGTGCACTAAGAATGCATGGGTAAGCCAGTCTTACAAATAAGGACATCATGCGATATATTTTGCATTTGTAGTCAAAGAGCTAAAGAGCAAATCTGACTTCAAACTAAACCTCATGTAGGTAATGCATGGAAGTAATGCAGTTTCTCACCCATTTATACTACCCTGTCATGGCAACATTTTCAGTGTTATTTTTTTTCATACCTCACCAAAGGTCACACTACCAACATGCTTTAGCGAGACACAAAATGGGCATGTGCGTGAGATGAAAGCCAATGTTCTCTGGAATAAAACCCAGAGTATGACAATGGCTTCTAATGGCACTGTGTCTGGAAGGGTGCCCTGGTGGGTAGGTGAGGAGTCTAAGATCTTCCATCATTTGCTTTGGAGTCACCATGACAAGAGCTTGCCTGGGGACTTCTATGAGTATCTCCAACATACATAATATGTATGTCTGGTACTGTCCCGCCAGGCCATAGGACATGAATACTTAGCTCTGGTGGACAGTGCAGGCACCACTACAGTGACTTGTTAAGGTGCCACCTTGACCTTCTGAGCCAGTGGGGATAAGAGGACAGAGTACGGCAACTTGAGATGCACTGTATCTGTCCAGTCTGTATATTTCACTTTACAGCTCAGAAGGCCACAGAAAAATATCTGCTATACCACAGGAGGATGGAAAGGCTTTCCAGGCGTAGGGTGTGTATGTCCTTAATTACTTTAAATTCCCTTGTTTTAGAAACTTTTGTGCTGCTGCATTAATTCTGTTGTGGCAGCATACATATTGGGCATCCCTAGCAAGGTAAGTGAAGGCAGGTGTACGTAGATAGGTATTTGTAATGATGTTTGTTTGCTATTCTGAGCATGCCTGAACAGATATGCAGGTGGTGCATGTATGACCATTCCAGTTGCAGGGCTGCACAGACAAGTTTTGCAGAAAGGCAAGTGGTCAATCACTCAGAGTAACTTTCCAGCACTTTGTAGGTACAGTAGGACTGCTACACTGAGTATAACAGGTACATGTGATAATAAACCATTAGAATGTTTACCCGAGTCCACCTTGTTCGCATGTTTTCTGAATCCAAGGGTAAGTGGTGTAAATACATTTATGGAATCATTTACAGCACAGTGAAAAATAAAGCAACTTGCCCATTTTAACTTTTTTCTAACTATGCCAGATGCAACACTATAAAGATCAAATTTCAGCCATTGTTTTCAATTTTCTGTCAAACTACCCTACAGAACCAAGGTTGCTGATGGAGTAAGTAGAAGAACAGATACCGTAATGAAAGTACCAACGTAACGGAATGCAAAATGGTGGCCAAAACTCATTTGCTGCAAGGTCCCAAAATCCACCAATGAATCCTATAGATCAGAGGCTACTTTCTTTGAAACATTTTGTCTTGATACTCGAGTTCTATTTTTTCAAAAGTTTGACTATACCTTGAAGTTATTGCTCATTAATTGTTTTGTGTATTTTTGCCTATTCTGCACCATTTTCAATTCTGTAGCCTGTAAAATTTTCCATTTTACTTCAATGTTTTTCACTCATTTCATCAATGGGTTTACTTGTTTCAACTTCTGAATTGCATCTGGTTGTCTATCAGCACTCTTTTGATCAGTTGCGCCATTCTCCATTTTCATCAGTTAAACAACTAACGGTAGTATGAATCTGCTTTTAAATGGAAAACTTGGTCAACTTTATTTCTCCAGCCATATACATACATACCTTTTATTACCCTGGCAACAATTGCTGCAGAAGGAAGAACCACCACATTCAGATTAGCCGTATGGGTATTATTCTTAAAGTAGTATTCTCACTTTATACATTATATACTGAGGAAGATGCTTAGTATAGAAATGCCACACTGTTTGAGCTTTATTTAAATACAGCAAATATGAGGATTATTTACTAGCAAGAGAAATACACTCTGAGTAATGACCTGCTGCTATCCTGTAATTTTTCAACAAAAGCACTAGTTCTAGGATAGTGAGGACTGACGAATAGAAAGTCTGAAATTATCCCACCATTGAAAAAAGTCCTTTATTGTGAGATAAACAGAAATCTGAGGGAATGATGGTAAACAGACAGGTACACCTTCATTGAAAAGTAAAATATTGCTGAACTATACAGTTGATATAAACAAATCAAAATATTATGTAGAAAACAGAAATGGTTAATAGAGTGATCCTGGACCGAGGAAGAAGATGCCTTCCACTCAGAGAAGTAACACATTCTAGTACAAGAACTGGCTTCTTTTAGGACATTAGCGATAGCTGTGGAAAACTTAATGGCAGAAACCAGGCAAAGCGTGTCCACCACGGAGAGGTTTAAAACTATTTAATACTAAAAACCCACAAGTCTAAGCAAAATAAAAACACAATAAACTTCACCCTTACAACAATAGTTAAACCTCTCTGTGGTGGACAAGCTTTGTTTTGTTTCTGCTGTTAAGTTTTAGACTGGCAAGCTGCCTTTAAGTGCCTGTGGTGCATTTTTACCTGGATACAGCTGTGGAAAAGGTATCTCTATTATGAATCAAAATAAAATCTTCCAAGACTGAACCTTGGGAGACTTGTGGTTAAGATACAACACAAAGCCTTACTGTTGAGTCAGAACGCTTACCACAGAGGAAGCTGAATAGGTGGAAAGCACGTCAGTTGTAAAAACATGGTATGTCTTTGCTACCTGGAACAGTTTTGGTACTTTAGGGTCAAGTAAGCTTGGATTATTATAATAGTAAGCAATTTCTTCTACATTAACTCATTGGTGTTGTCAACACTGTGGTAAACAAACAGTTAAACAATGCAGCACTAGATGTGAAAGTTTACACAGAGAAATATGTTAAAAGTAGGTAAATTCATAAGTAAAATCAAAATGTTGGATTGTTTTTGAACTAAATTTTAATTTTAACACCGTTTATGTCTTAACTGTAGCACTAAATTCAACATTTTCATTAGACCTTCACTGTAAATGATCAACTACTAACCACCAGAAGCCCTAATTGGTAGATCACAGCTGTTGGACAACATAGCCCAAACACCATCTGCACAAATGTTTAAAAAGTGTTTTGAGGAAGGAAGTCTTGCTACATCACCTATAAAAGCTTAAACACCCTTCTACTCCCTTACTTAAAATATACTAACTCAGCAGTTGCAGAACAGTGGGGAAAAAGAACAATGCACTGCAAAGGTAAATGCACTGCATGAACTCTAATCTCAAAGTTTCAAATTGAAGTAGCTAATATGGTTGTGGAATCATAACATCAGGGAAATGGGATCAGGAAAATAACACATGGAGAAAAATCGGACTGTGCATTCACTGCACCCAACATGGAAGTGTCTCCTCATGCTGATATCAGATTGTGCTTTCACTGCACATAACATTGAATCATCTCCTCATGCTGATATCAGACCCTGCATTCACTGCACTTAACATGGAATCATCTCCTCATGCTGATATCAGACCCTGCATTCACTGCACTTAACATGGAATCATCTCCTCATGCTGATATTAGACCCTGCATTCACTGCACTTAACATGGAATCGTCTCCTCATGCTATCAGATCATGCTTTCACTGCACTTAACATGGAATCATCTCATGTTGATATCAGATCCTGCATTCACTGCACTTAACATGGAATCATCCCCTCATGTTGATATCAGATCCTGCATTCACTGCACTTAACATGTAGTCATCTCCTCATGCTGATATCAGATCATGCATTCACTGCACTTAACATGGAATCATCTCCTCATGCTGATATCAGATTGTGCTTTCACTGCACATAACATGGAATCATCTCCTCATGCTATCAGATCCTGCATTCACTGCACTTAACATGGAATCATCTCCTCATGCTATCAGATCCTGCATTCACTGCACTTAACATGGAATCATCGCCTCATGCTATCAGATCCTGCATTCACTGCATTTAACATGGAATCATCTCCTCATGCTATCAGATCGTGCTTTCACTACACTTAACATGGAATCATCTCATGTTGATATCAGATCCTGCATTCACTGCACTTAACATGAAATAATCTCATGTTGATATCAGATCATGCATTCACTGCATTTAACATGGAATCATCTCATGTTGATATCAGCTCCTGCATTCACTGCATTTAACATGGAAGTATCTCTTCATGCTGATATCAGATCATGCTTTCACTGTATGGAATCATCTCCTCATGTTGATATCAGATCCTGCATTCACTGCACTTAACATGGAGTCATCTCCTCATGCTGATATCAGATCATGCATTCACTGCACTTAACATGGAAACATCTCATCTTGCTGATGGTTCATCTGGGTTAAAGGGAATGGTGCCAAGCAGTAAAGAAAATGTTTTGAGTGCATAAAAAAGAAAATGTATCTATCCTACAAGCTTTTGTGTTGGCAGAAGGTACATAAGTAGGTGTGCATGTATTCTTGCTTTATATCTTCATGAATTCTAGTAGCATGCGAGTCTGTCTCAGCATATTATTTAAGGGTGGAATTTACAGACACAGTACAGACTATGGTATGGGAAAAGCAAAGAAACACCCTATGTGAGTCATAAAAATGGAGTATCAAGGTTGCAGAAGAAATATGTTATTGCATACAATGGCCCTCTTCAAGAGGAATCTTGAGTGGATGGGAAATAGAAAGTTCACCCCAGGGATCACTCCAATGGCTCTACTTGATAGAGGCACTGGGAACTAATGTTGGGTGGCAGGATGCCAGGGCACTTCTATGGGCTAGGCTTGTAAAGGTGGGCCATTAGCCTAGTACACACCTACAAAACTATGGACAAGATTCCTGGTGGTGAACATACATTTTTGCAAATGAACAACTCACCACAAACAATAAATGCAGTTCACAGATTGTCATAGCATCATACAATATAAATGCAAAAATAGACCCAGAAGGCTTACAATGTCACAACTAATACAACCAAACCAAAGCATTAACATCCTCAAAATACGTTTTAGTTTAAAAACTTCATCCGATGTGGGCTGAAATCTCCTGAATACGTGTTTATATCTGTTTGCAATTAAGCCAGAATCCAAACCCCTCTACGTCAAAGCTCACTCCAAGCATCATACAATATACAGTGCAATCAGACTAGAGGCCTTGTGCACCTTGCCAATAACCACCCTAAGGCACTACCATTTTTGTCAAGGAAGGTGTGGCATCTAAGTCCTTGTGTAAATTTGAGGGTAATTATCCATCATTCAAGAAGACAAGGAATGACGTTACCTGACTTACACAGGAAGTTTATTCTAGAGCACACAGACAATGGGTGATTAACCTGACCCTCCATTTTGTTCTATGTATTTCCTGATGTAGGATTAGTTCTCTGGTTCTAGTGTTGGCTGTGTTATGTGACTTACTGAAAAAAAGGAGGTCAGAAATAGCAGGATTCCTTAAGGCATGTAAGTGAAGAACAAACCTCCCCTCAGGAGTCTATAAGTCAGAGAATATAGTGATACATCTTCCAGTCACTCACTGTAACTAAGATTTTTGAGACGAGATCTTTCAGGTTAGGAAGCTCTTTGAGCCTTTTCAGTTTTTTATATACCTAGTGAGATATATGCAAAAGGGTGCATTATATTTAATATTCTTCAAAATATAAGGGACATTATAATATAATAAAATATAATAGGGATATGATAATATAATGGAACACATAGCCCTCCAGAACACGCACCAGTACTGCCTTCGCATAAAAACACAAACCATACACCCACGTTCGCAGAGGCTCTCAATAAAAATCTACCCAAACAGCAGAGACCTCCAAGGCAAAAATGCACTCGACCACCACAACACAACACTAATCACAAGATACATATCTCTCCTAAACAGTGTGCCAATCAACCAAAGCCCCTAAGGCAAAACAGCATGCTCAACATACTAGTCATAGGTGACTCGATAGTGAGGCACACTGATGTCCCACTCATTAGGTTGAATAAGGAGAAAGTAACAGTCAGCTGCCTGTCAGGTGCCAGGATCTGCCAAATAATGCACACACTCAGGTCCCTCAACAACAGGTACAAATATGACGTACAAATATGACTGTCATTGTACATCTAGGTGTGAATGACCTGAGACGTACCTCCCTGGACTACATAAAAAGAGACATGGAACAGCTCTCAGATTATGTAGCCCAGGAGGGTATGAACCTAGCCCTGAGCAACATCTTACCATCACCCAGAATGATACCCCAGTACAAACAGAAAATGACTGATTTCAACAATTGGTTAAGTTTCTGGTGTCATTCTAAGTGGATCCAGTATCTATCTGCCTGGGATGACATGATTGACAGACCTCAATGCTTTGCCAGAGATGGCCTGCATCTGTCACCCCTGGGCTTCCGGATACTGCCCAAGGCTTTTGCCACCCCTACAGTGCCTTTTATAGGGGTCTATATTATATCAGTGGATGCTTAAAAAAGTGAACACTGATTGATCGACCTAATTTAAGCGAAAGCTTACAATCTCGAACTGTCAAATCAGCGATTTTTTTCCCAGGGAAAAAAATCTCTGCTCCAAAACACATATACACAACACAAGCACACCAAACAAACAGAAATCCACACACATACACCTAAAATCTGATACCTAACCCTACACTAAACTATGCACACACTACTAACTACCCACTTACCTTAACCCAAACCCTAACCCTAAGGTCCGTCACTATCGCACACTCACCTCACCCCCTCCCTAACCCTAACTCACTTAAATCCGCCCTAACCCTCATGTCCACTCAATCGCACACACACCTAACCCGAGCCCTAATCCTAACTCACCTAAATCACCCTAACACTCACATCCACACAATCACACACTTACCTGAATCCAACCGGTAACTTTCCACCATAACACTGAAAATACCGAAGCAACAGAAACGGACAACCAAATTCTTTCCCTAGGAAAAAATTTGAGTTTCTGCTGCTTCGATATTTTCCACTTTTGGACAAATAACGTTGATCAATCAGCGTTCGCTTTTTTTAAACATTCGCTGATCTAATATAGACCCTTTTTTAGGTGGTGCTCCAAAGACCAAATTACCACCATAACAGCTACAAACAAATGCAATCTCAGTGTCATACTGCTCAACGCTAGAAGTCTAAAACTCGAAATGCACTCACTTGAAACACTCCTTAAAATGGGGAACACAGACATTTCTGCCATAACAGAGACCTGGTTCAAGGCAGCAAAAAGCACCCCTGCACTACCAGGCTATAACTCATTCCACACCGTTTGGCCCCAGAACTTGGTTCATAGGTTAGTACTAAGCTAACTGCCCTTGCGAGCCACTTTAAGCCTAGCCAGTTATCCTTTGTGAGACTCCAACCCTGCACCTTGTATTTGTAAGGCAAACACCTTAACCATTAGGCCACCCTCTGAATATTCAGAAAGGATGCGCACACATCCAGACTGGTAGTCCAACATAACGCATCTGAGATACCCAATGTTAACTGCACCTGAAGTAAGACAGCAATTCAGGTTGTAGCCTGCTACAGGTCCCCAACCATGTTCCAAGACTTACACTTCACATTCCTAAGCACCCTGGAGAATATTAGAGTCCAACCAAACGCTCTCATACTGGGCAACTTCAACTACCCCTCCATTAACTGGGAAAACTACTCATGTACCAATACACTTGCCCAACATTTCCTGGAATTCATTAATTCCAATGCCCTGGACCAGCTCGTTCTTACCCCCACTAGAGGTAGCAACATCCCTGACCTGGTCATTACTAACATGGGTGACCATTGCTCTACACCAATAGTCAACTCCTGCCTGGTTAGATCTGACCACAAACTAATCACCTTGGAATTCCACATCCCTCCCACCCCCCCAAAGGTAACCACCATGAAAAACTTCTACAAAGCTAACTTTGGGCTCCTAAAAAACAGAGGTGGCTAACTTCATGGCAACCATGCAAATGGATAATAGTTGCATAACTGCCGAATCATACACCAATGCACTGTACAAACATGTACACAAATGTATGGCTCTCGCCATACCCAACAGAACCAAGATGCTCTCTTCCAAAAAAAGGAAGCCAATCTGGTGGTTCCCTGCCATGAACAAACTCTACAACAGGAGGAGGAAACTGATGTGGAAGAAGGGGAAGTCCCAAGACTGGAAAAACTCCCTTATCAGCCTCAACAAAATGTTTAGATCCCTCATCAAATCCTCTAAAGCTAGCTATGAAAACATAATTGCAGCAGATAGTAAAAGATAAACACAAGGCCATCTATAGTTATGTAAAGAATCTCCAAGGCAATACCCAGATTTGCTATGAGCTACTGCACAATGGTACCTCCTACAAACAGATATTGCCATTATACTGACAGACCAATTCAGTGCCAACTTTACCCACCCGAAAGACCAGTCACAATACCAGTAGATTGCCAGGCACCCTGTATTACTGCTGCACAGGTAAAAACAGCACTGTCCAAGGCCAGGAATACAGCTTCTGTGGGACCTGACAATATCCATGGCTTCTACATGAACGCGAACTACAGAGTGAACTGGCACCTCACCTGTGTGCCCTGTTCAATCACAGCCTCACCTCAGGCTTTCTCCCTAACAAATGGCACAGTGCTACAGTCATCCCTTCTCCACAAAGGAGGAGCAACTACAGACCCTGGGAACTATCGCCCCATTAGCCTGACAAGTCTAATATGCAAAGCTATGGAATGCATCATCATGGAACTAATAAACAAGGATATAGGGAATCTCCAAACTCTGGATCCCACACTGTTTGGTTTTGTGAAGGGTAGATCATGCCTGCTCAACTTGGTCAACTTCTTTGAGTCAGTCACCAGAGCTGTGGATGAAGGCAAGGTGGTTCATACAGCCTACATTGATCTGGCCAAGGCCTTTGATACCATTCTCCACTCAGAAATAATTGAAAACCTCACTAAGCTAGGCATCAACCCCTATATGGGGTTGCAAACTGGCTCACAGGTGGGACCCACAGTGTAAAAGTAGTTGACCCCAAGTCAGACTGTCGACCAGTCACGAGTGGAGTCCCACAGAGTTCGGTCCTGGGTCCTCTCCTGTTTGGTGTCTACTTCTCTAAAGTCCAGGCCAACACAAAGGGACTCTGGCTGACAAAGTTCACAGACGATTTCAAGTTGGGAGCTATTATTATCTCCCCAAGTGATGCTGACATCCTACAGAATGGCATCACTGAGACCAACGACGGGTGTCAGAACCATGGCCTTAAGCTCAATGCCAAAAAATGTGTCATCATCCCCTTTGGGAAAAACCTGGTTCCCATGAATTACCACATCGATGGTAGTCCACTGAAAGTACATTTGTGTACACTTACCATAAAGATGTTCGAGTGTATTCTCTGTTGCAGTCATCACCTGTGGGTTATCCCTGCTGTGGTAGCCCTCAGGCAACCTGAACACCAGACTCAATGTTTTTGTTTGTATCAGCTGCTGTCACTTTCTGCCTGATGTCAGGTCATCAGTGCTATAAAAGAAGGTAGCCAACATCATTACATCAGTTTTTCTTGCCCTAACCAGTCAGACGCCCAAATAAAAATGGTAAAGTGGTCCTGGTGGCTAAAAGCCACCATTAGAAACTTATGTCTCCCTTAAGAAAGAAGATATAAGGGTGAAGGAGGGTGCAGAAAAACACTGACTCTGGTATTCAGGCCGAGGGCTACCACAGCAGGGATAACCCACAGGTGATGACCGCAACAGTGAAACACGAAGAACATCAAAGAAGGCATTGTAAGAGATCTGGGAACACAGGTTAATAGCAACCTCTCTTTTGACCACCACACTTCCACTGTGGTCAGAAAGTCCTTCTATGTGGCACATCTCATTACTAAGGGTTTTGCATCCAGGAAGAAAGGTCATTGTCTCCCTCTACTCTTCCCTCATTAGGCCAATCATTGAGCACAATGTCCCATTTGGCATGTACCTCACTAAACACCTGCAAGAACTGGGAGAGGCCGCAAAAGTACCTCACAAAGAGGATCCTAGGCCTTAAACATTTGTCCTACATGGACAGACTCAAAAAACTCCAACTATTCTCTGTCTCACATCGCTTACTTAGAGGCGATCTCTGCTTGACTTACAAAGCCATGTCTGACCCAGCTCTGTTTGAAATGCTACATCTAAAGAAATCCCAATCACTCCACACCACATGCTCCAGAGACCTCCACCTCATTACCACAATCAACAGAACATTCTGGAGGGACAGGTTCATAACCCAGTGACTGCCCCATGCTATGGAATAGACTTCCCATACATGTCAAGCAGAGCACCTCACCGGTCCTTTTCAACAGAAATTTTGATGAGTGGATGGGAAATAGAAAATGCACCCCAGGGATCACTCCAGTGGCTCTACTCGACAGAGGCACTGGGAACTAAGGACAGGTGGCATGATGCCAGGGTAATCCTATGGGCTAGCCTTGTAAAGGCTCCAGGGCCATTAGCCTAGTACACACCTATGAACATTTAAAGACATCTCTTTACTGAATCTACCTGCAGCTGCTACCATGACAATGTTAGGTAACTTACCATCCCATATCATGAATAACAGAATACACTTAGTAAACATTTTTTAGCCTCTTAACGTGGCAATGTATATGCAAATATTTTGCTTATAGAAGTTTACATAATATATGTATGATTGCACTTTATACATATTTTAGCTAGTGTTTTGTAAATATTTTTTCTCAGTGTACTCTGGATCTTTTATCTTACCCTGTCTGCATTCAATGTTAACATCATGTTCTGAATTTATGAACTCATTTTGTACATAATATTGCTGATTGAAATACTGTGGTGTTACTTTCTGCTCTCTGTGCACAGTTCATGGCTGAAAAGGGTCAATAGACCAGTCTACTTACCCTTTGAACAAATAGTAAATAAGTAAAATAACTTCCTTGCTTTTGGCAATTAGTTGTAAAATACAAAAAAAACTTCCTGGCTACGATAGCTACATGGTGATCAAATGAGAGGGTGCTAGATACCCAGGTGACCAGATCTCAAATCACTGTCTCGCTATATAATGGGTGTTGGCAGTGCTGTTGCCTGCATTGATTAGCTGTTTCCTGAAGGGAATAATACTACATCTCTTGGCATTTAGTTTATCTACATGAAAATAAAAATCCTTACTGTCTTTGGCTGCGTATCACTGGTCAACTGCAAAAATATTATGGGAATATTTAGAGATTCTGTCATAAATATTAAGAAGATGGCATTTTTGACAATCTTGCTTGAGGTCTTGTTCTTCAAACATAGTACCAATGCTACCCACATGTAGGGTGTACAGACCCTTTATCCCTCAAATGCAGTACCCATGCTATCCCCATGTAGGGTGCACAGACCCTTTATCCCTCAAATGCAGTACCCATGCTACCCCCATGTAGGGTGCATAGACCCTTACCCCTCAAATGAAGTACCTGTACTACCTGCACGTAGGGGTGCACAGACCCTTACCCCTCAAATGCAGTACAAACACTAGCCCATGTAGGGTGCACAGACCCTTATTCCTCAAATGCAGTACCTGTGCTACCCACATGTATAGTGCACAGACCCTTATCCCTCAAATGCAGTGCCTGTGCTACCCACACATAGGGTGCACAGACCCTTATCCCTCAAATGCAGTACCTATGCTACCCACATGTAGGGTGCAGAGACCCTTATCCCTCAAATGCAGTACCTGTGCTACCTGCATTTAGGGGTGCACAGACCCTTATCTCTCAAACAAAGTACTTGTGCTACCCGCATGTAGGGGTGCACAGACCCTTATCCCTCAAATTCAGTACCCATGCCACCCACATGTGGGATGCATAGACCCCTGTCCCTCAAATGCAGCATCTGTGCTACCCTCATGTAGGGTACACAGAGCCTTGCCCCTTAAATGCATTACCTGTGCTACCCATATGGGATGCACAAACCCTTGTTCCTTAAATGCAGCATCCATGACACCTACATGTACTGTGCACAGACCCTTGTCTTCAAATGCTACTTGCAATACTCATAAGCAAGGCTCTTAGAAAATAATGCTGTACACTGTTGAATACTATGTTACTCCTCCTTTTTGCTTGCGTTGATTGCAACATTTACTGAACCAGTAAAATGAACATTGTACTTAACCCTTTTCAGCATACTGTAAATGTTTTCCTGTAACTCATTAACTCTAGCATGCACATTTATTGCGGATCATGTATTATGTGACACACTCTGCTCTGTATCTTGCAAGCAGGCTAATGATGTCCACAGACTGACACCTGTATTAAAAATATATATGTTTTGTTCTTACTCTTTTTTTGTTTTATTTTTTACCCCACAGATGACTGTCAACTGCCCTTCTTTGTTCCTCTCCTCATCCACAAGGTCTACAAGACCCACCTTAACCTCTCCCAGGCTAAACCCAACCCAGCCCATGTCTGGTGCTGGTAAGGAGATTGAAGACTATGAGGAATATCATATTTCTACCATGCAGTGTTGTTTCATTTGTTCCTGCTACCCCCGCTCGTGTCCAGTAACATCCCAAAGGTGAGACTTGCAGTATGCGCCAATGCTGAACCACCCCCTACTTCTGCAAGCAACTGATGCCAACAGGATGCCCCACCCATCCTCAAGTAGTATTTTGTAATTGTTTCCTGTCAGCAGGATGCCCCACCCATCCTCCAGTAGTATCTTATGATTGTTTCCTGCCAGCAAGATGCCCTACCCATCCTCCAGCAGCATTCTATGATTGTTTCCTGCCAGCAGGATGCCCCACCTATCCTAAAGTAGCATCTTGTGATTGTTTCCTCGGCCTCCACCAGGGAAAGTGAATGCTTACAGCATGCCTCTCCTTCAACCCCCCCCCCCCTCCCAGGATGGGCACAACCATATCCATCTACCAGCAAGTCAGATACCTGAGCTGCTAATTGAACTTGGGCCACCTGGGCCACAGTCATTTTATAGCTCTACATCATGGCACAGCCTCAAAATGTAATGTTCTGTTGTGCAAACATACAATAAATTGACAATGGAGATCTCATATGCCAAGATGTAGAAAAACATCGGAATTCAATCCAAGAGGATGAAAAATAGCTTAAACAGCAGCAGGTACGGCCATCTTATGTTAAGCAAGATGACAAACTACAGGGTTATACGAGTGATATTTCAACAAAAATATAAAGCTATAAATGCATGGGCTGAAAGGAGAAAGTGGATATTTAGTGCAAACCTGTACCTGAAAAATCCAATTATAAAAGAAATTCTGGGGAGTAGAACTGATGATAACAGAACAGGAGAAGGATCCAGGAGAGCTGAACATATCCAAAATAACCACCAGAGGCACAGTGAGAGGGCAGTGACAAAAGCCAACAGAATGCTGCAATGGTCCTTAGTGGGACAGACTCCAGAAGTAAATAAGTCATGCTTTCTCTAGCCTGGGTCACAGGGAATAATGTGTGCAGCTCCAGAGGCCATACATGAAGAGATATTTCAAGCTTCTGCATGATGTCCAGAGGAAAGACACCAGAATGGTGTATGAGAATAAGGCAAAAGATATGACCAACAACTAGAGAAAAAACTCTTTAATATGAGACCAGAGAAAAAGCAGAGTTGTCCAAGTTCCACTTTCCTAAAAGTAGATGGCTGGATTCCTTTCTGCTGCAGTAGTCTTTTGCCTATATAGGCTGTATCCTGCCTACGATACAACAACCAGTCAGCTTCACAAAGCTCTGGTTCCCTCCCATACTACACTTTGTTGATTGACTAGTGCTTTGGAGGGAAATCAGCAGTCAGAATGTAGACAATTTCAGGACTTTCATGCCCGTACAGAGAGAGAAGGATCTTACTCATTCTAAAGATGTAAACAAAACTCCATGTAGTTTACGTGTCTGCACAGTGATCAGTAGTGGTAATTACATATTCTTGCCATGCACTGCATTTAAACATAAACAAGCATGGTTTTGTGGCTGGCAACAGTGTTGTGAGCCAAGAAGCCACGAAAAGCAACATGAATAGCAGCAGGCCTGCTTACCTATGGGCAAACTAGGTCTGTAGGATTGTGCGGAATGCCACAATGATTACCGGGGTTAATAATATAGCAATGTATATGGTCCAAACGCATTACAGGATAATGTATACAGTGCAGAGTACTATGGAATACCATTACAGGCATTCTGAACAAAAGTTATGTAAATAATCTGTAACAGTATGTGGACTGCCATTTAAAATAAACAGTCAGGGGAAGTGTATGTACTGAATATGGACACAGATGAATTGTAGGAATGAACACAGGAAAAGACAACAGGTGATACATAGTAATATTCAGCAAATAAGGGCATGTAAATGGAAGACAGATGTGGCAGGAACACTAATCCGACAGCAACATAGTACAGTATGGACTGCACAGTGAAATCGTATATTATGTGACTGTCAGACAAGGTGACATAGCAATGGAGATGTCTTTGTGAAATAAGAAGATAAGCATCCAGACATGAACAATGGAGAGGACATCTATTAGGGATGTTATATAGGGTCTATGTCAAAACAATGAAAAATCAAACTATCGAATGCTCACATGAGCGAATAATCAGGAATTTGAAATTGCTATTGTGGGGGGCTGCACCCCACCCCCTGCTAAATATATATTCCTACTCCAAGATCGCACTACAGCGAGGAAAGGGCAAATATTCCAATCTTCACTGTACTGTGATCCCCAAAAAAATCAACATCAAATTCCTAATTTTTCGCTCATGTGAGTGCTCGACATTTTGTGTTTTCCTCACTCTAAAGTAGACGCATTATATACAATTGGGGTTGGGTGCATATTGTGAAGCTGTGCAAAGTGCAAACTAATTTGCCTGAGTATGACTGTAATGTCAGCAGAGGTCTCCAAAAAGTGGGACACAGTTACACACCCATGAACAAAATTAAACAGAAGCATGCACAATCACAGACAATATCAGAATAATACCACAAGTAATCCCATGTCTCTGACATAACATATGTGATTCTGAGTGATCATAGATGGCTCTGCACGAACACACTTTGTACAACTATTACGACATGTCAGCAATCTAGAAGGGTAATCAAGCACGCTGTCCAGACATTGTAACATCTGCTGGAGGCGTTAGGAGGGCCACTGCTATACCTATATGTGACATTATGATCAATCCAGGCTAGCTGACTGATGTGCATGGCATATATATAGCACAATCCACATGGTCATTAATGTATCCCATGCCATCAATGTTGTCAAACAGCTATGTACGTACTGTTTGCATCACTGGAACAGGTGTCACACATGCATCTAATATAACACCTTGATGGGGGTTCCGCACCATCAGACAGAAATGTTTATGCAACAAAAAGAATACATAGGTATAGCCAATAAAATGTGTTTGAGCTCACAGTGACAAAGGTGGTACACTTCAATTACACATCACTGGAAGATCTGTAGGAAGGTACATGAAGAAGGGTACACTGTACTCTGTTATTGGTGTGATGAAGGATGTGAACTATGGAGGTATTATGGTGTCTGATGTGGATATCCTGCACATATGCAGTACTAGTGTTACATACAAGGGAGTAGTCACCACTGTGGCCACATGCTGGTGGATACTCCACATACCATCTACCCCAGGGCACATGCCACATACCAATTGTTCTGCTTATAGTGGTGTGATGTCTACTTCATCACTGGGTTGTGCATTTGTTTTCATAATGTAACAAATCCCCACTTTTTTCATCTCATATGTTGTCATGGCTGTGGCAGCAATCTTTGGTGTGTGTTGATACTGTCTGTATTATACTAATATCACAACTAAAGTCACCACCACCCCCAACCAAGGAAACCACAGTGAAAAACTTTTCTAAAGCAAACTTCACCTTACTTAAGGCAGAGGTGGTAAGTTTCACAGCCTCCATGCTAAAGGATAACAATGACCAAGATGCAGAATCCTTTACAATTGCACTCTATGAGCACCTACAAGGATGCATGGATCGTGCCATCCCTAACAAGACCAAGACTCACTCACCTAAGAGAAGGAAACCAGCCCGGTGGACCCCTGCCATAAACAGGTTATACAACAGGAGCAGAAAACTAGTTCAGAAAAAAAGCAAATCTCAAGAAGGAAAGACATCCCTGATCAGTATCAGTAAGAAACTAAGGTCCCTCATAAAATTATCCAAGGCTAACTTCGAAAGAAAAACAGCCAAGGATTCAAAAGATAACCACAAAGCCTTCTTTAGCTATGTCAAGAATCAAAGTGGCAACTCGCAAGATATGCTCTGAGTTAGTGTCAATTAGCACAAAATATACTGAACCTACTGATATTGCCAACATCCTGGCAGATAGATTCAGTGCAAACTTCACCTCCCTCTTGCCTTCAAAAGGGTCCACAACAATACTGGAAATGTGTAGTATCCCAGAAATCACAGAAGCACAGGTGAAAGCCCTTTCAAAAGCCAAAAACACAGCATCAATGGGGCCAGATGGTGACCCAGGCTGCATCTTGCATGAACTACAGAACGAACTAACCTCCCACCTAAACATGTTGTTCAACCTCAGCCTCTCCACAGGCTACGTGCCCATAGAATGATGCACAGCAACATTTATTCTGCTCCACAAAGGAGGGGCCACAACTGACCCTGGTAACTATCGCCCCATAAGCCTGACTAGCCTGGTCTGCAAGGCTATGGAGCGCATCATCATGGAACTCATTAACAAAGACATTGGGAACCTCCAAACACTTGACCCGACCCAGTTCGGCTTTGTTAAGGGCAGATCATGCCTACTAAACCTGGTTGACTTCTTTGAGACAGTCACCAAGGCCATAGATGAGGGAAAGGTGGTTCACACAGCCTACCTTGATCTCGCCAAGGCGTTCAACACCATTCCTCACTCAGGTATTATAGAAAAACTCACCAGCCTGAACACAAATCCCTACGTCACAAGATGGGTTGCCAACTGGCTTACAGACAGAACTCACACGGTAAGAATACCGGGCTACAGATCCGAATCTAAACCAGTCACAAGTGGTGTCCCACAAGGCTCGGTTCTGGGACCCCTACTGTTCGGCATAAGTACAGGCAAACACAGGAGGACTATGGCTAATCAAGTTTGCCGATGGCTGCAAACTGGGAGCCATAATTAACTCTCCGGCTGACATGGACATCCTTCAAAAAGGCCTTAATGAGACAGACACCTGGTGTCAAAGTCATGGCCTCAAGCTAAATGCCAAAAAAATGCATAGTCATCCCATTTGGGAAAAACAAAACACCCACGAATTACCACATAGGCGGCAGCCCCCTTAATACTGAAGAGGTAATAAGAGATCTGTGGACCCAGGTAGATAGTAATCTCTCCTTTGACAATCATACTGCCAAAGTAGTTAGGAAATCCTTCTATGTGGCCCATCTAATTATGAACAGGTTCGCATCTAGAAATAAAGAGGTTATAGTGCCCCCCTACTCATCACTCATCAGACCCATCATAGAGTACAATGCCCCATTTGGGATGTACCTCACAAGACACTTACAACAGCTGGAAAGACCAGAAAAGTACCTCACCAAGAGGATTACTGGCCTCAAATATATGTCCTATGCAGCCCGACTGAAAAAACTCCAGCTGTACTCAGTGGCGTATCGCTTACTCAGAGGTGATCTCTGCCTGACTTACAAAGCCATGTCCAACTCAGAATTGATGGACATGCTCCACCTAAAGAAATCAAAGTCACTGTGAGCCACGTGCTCTAGTGAGTTAACCTCACCACAACAATAAATAGAACATGCTGGAGGGATATATTCCTGTCACAGAGACTCCCTATGCTTTGGAACAAAATTCCTAACTACATTAGGCAGAACCCCTCACTAACACTCTTCAAGAGAAACCGTGACAAGTGGATGGGTAACAGAAAATACACCCCTGGGATCACTTCATTGGCTCTGCTTGACAGAGGTTCAGTTAATTAATCAATGGGCCGGCAAAAGCCAACACACTCTGGCTAGGCTTAAAAATGCCCTTGGGCAGATAGCCTAGTACCTACCTATGAACCTAATGATTGCCCACAACCTGAATACCTCCAGACACAGCTGTTTGAACACAGGATGTGTATGTCATTCTTGATGTCTGTGATGTAAATAATGGACAGGAAAGAGCCTAGCAGACAGCCCTGATATACAGACCTGATCACTGGACTCAAGATACAGATTACTTCACCATTTCAACATATTCAGATGTCACCAATCTGATCCAGTGGTCTATCCACTTGGTGATATAGGTGTTTATGGCCACTTCTGACAGTGTTGACTGAATACCTCAGTGGAAATTTATGTGAAATGCCTTGACCTGGTCAAGTTCCACAGGATAATAGTGTTGTCATCATGCATGCCCCAGATGACTTCTTTGAGAGCATCTGACAGATGTAACAGACATGGATGTATCATTAACAAATCACACGTCATTTACACACAGCAGGGATATTACCAGTGTCCATTTAGAAAAGGCCCATAATTACATATTTGTCTACCTTTCAGAGGAGGACAGTCAGGATGTGTCTATACATGCAAGCATCAGGTGCTGCCCACCCCCACACACACACACTCACACACACGTTGATGTACACCCTTCTATGGGAAGATATTCTATCTGGAGGGTGTGTTGAAGTGTGTATCCAACCGTGGCAGGAAGGTGCATATTCTACAGTCACACTATAGGCGATCTGTGATGCTGTCACAGCTCACTGATTCTGTGCGATAGGCCTGAATGAAAGTAAGACAGCACATATCACCTCTCTTGATATGGCCTATGGTTTGGACACAATCCCCCACTCAGGTATCACTGAGAAACTTTCCCAGCTGGTGATTAACCCTTACATCACTAGATGGTTAAATTAGCTAACTGACAGAACACATACTGTGAAAGTTGATGAATCAACCTCTACCAGTAGAGCTGTCACCATTGGCATACCCCAAGGATCTGTGCCAGGCCGTTTACTGTTTGGACTCTATTTCTCAACAGTCCAGGCTAAAGTATACATCCTACCATGTTTTCTGGTTATTGCATACTGGGTGCAATCACCGAGTCCACCAATGATGTTAATATATTACAGGAGGGCCTAACATGGACAAATGATTGGTGCCAAAACCAAATGGTCTACAAATAAATGCAAAATTGTGTCATTATGTTTGCCTTCTGCAAAGTAGAATTCCCTACTAATTACAGCACTGACAACACCACACCTATGCTCAAACCTAGTGGATCAAGACCTGGGAACACATGTAGAGAGCAATCTGAACTTCGACCACCAAGTTTCTACAGTGGTATCGAAAGGCTACAGCATGCAACTCATAAGTCAGGCCATCTTATCCAGATCCGAAGATATTATAAACAGCACTGTACTTGACCCACATCAGAACACAAGTATAGTGCTCCCTTTTGCATGTACCTCACCAGACACCTGCAGCAGCTGGAGAGAACACCAAGAAAATAAAGGGCCTACAAACCATGCCATGATGTATGTTGGTAGACTGAAAGCCCTGTTACTGTAATCTGTATCATACAGGATGAGGGGAATTGTACCTGACCTACAGGCCAGTCTTTGACTCTGCCTTAATGGAAATATGGCACATCTGCAAATCCTGCAAATCAGCTGTAGCTGATGACATTAGCAGAGCCTGGTGAGAGGAAGACAGCAATAGCAGTGTGCTCCAGGCTGGTGTAAAATGCTCTCTCTAATGGCAAGCAAGTGCACAAATACACACCACTTGACTGCAGTGAGAAAAGAACCCCTACCCAAGTACACTGACTAGAAAACTCTATTTAAGGCAAACTCCACAGCAGAAGTCTGACTTGGTGTGTGTCAGACAACAGTATATAGGTAATGACATCTGTAGTATCTGGCAAGGAGAAGATGATAATGGCAGTGTCCCACAGGAAAATGCTCTCTCTGTCAAGCACGTGCGTGCACGCGCACACACACACACACACACACACACACACACACACACACACACACACACACCAGTTGACTGCAGTGAGAACAGAACCTCTACTTAAGTGCACTGACTAGAGAACTCAGTATTTTACACAAACGCCGTGGCACAAGTCTGATTTTTACAAGGCAGCAAGACAAGTTATAGCAGATTACATCAGCAGTGGATGTTGGAGAGAAGATGATGGGAAGACTGCATAAAATAGATAGCTAGCCATGTCCAACTGTTAAGATAATAAAGTTGTGCATGTGCAATGTGTAATATTTGGTGGTTGTGTTTCCAATTTGCAGGTATACCATAAGAGACAGCTTTACAAACTACATGCAAACAGATGTCCACATTACTACAAGTATTGGAAAATCTGAATGTGTATTGTCGTTATAAATATGTGTATGGTATATAAGACAATGTTTATTTATTTCTGTAGTGTAATTGATATATTTGTGAACAAGTACTGAAAGACCAAGGTTGGTGTGCATGGGGAAGGTAATGGCTGCACTGTAAAATATGTATTTTCTTACATAGTGCATTCACGTGGTTTGTTTCTACATGTAATTTCATGGCATGAGCACTAAATGGACAGTAAACCAAAGTAATACGTGCTATTGTCAATTTTGCATGGTGCACCACCGAGCAACAGGTTTGTGAAATGGTTGTCAAAGTGTTTGCACATGCAAGATACACATTTCTACTGCTTTTCCTGTTTGCACACAGTTAAGCAGTGTGCAAACATGAGCCTCATTGCTAAAATTATGACATTTTTCAGTACTGAGTGTATGAAACACCTACTACTTAGCTGACTCTGAGGCAGCAGGTATAAAAACAGTGACACATTTCTTTTGGAGCCCAGATGATATAGGATTCAAATCCAGGTGTATATAACACTTTTAAATTAGTAGTGATAGGGCAATTAAATCACTCTTTACACTACATTCACCATGTGTTCGTGTGTGCTAATGTAGCACAGCATGTTTAAGTGGTATTGCATGGAGATAACCCCACCACAGAAGAGCAGTTCACCGTTTGGCACACAGAGGCTAAAAACTGAAGGGCTCCATTGGTTATATTGTTACTTGAGAGTTTTGTGTGATTCTATTTTTGGACCAGATTATAGGTGTTAAAATGGGGTAGAGAAAACAGTGAAATGGGATGGCAAGCTGGGGAAGAACAAAGGGAAAGCAATATAGGAATGTGCAGGAGGGAGGTTGGAAAGAATCATAGCTATCAATTTCAACAGTGTAAAATAATATGTACAGAATATTAGCTGAAAGCCAGCAAATCTGGGACCCAACTTGGAAATACTGCCTCTGCTGCCCCTGCATTACCTGCATGCTCAGGTAAAACTACCCCAGCATCTGGTACTGTAGTACCATTCTGGATTACTGGCAAAGGTGGGGATTTTTTTGACCCCCACAAAGAGGGATGACAAAAATGCAATCATGTTGTATAGCCAACTGGACCAAAAAAGTGTGTCAAGAAGAAGTGTGAAATGGAGAGCTATGTATGGGATGACATTTTTTTTGTGGGACAAGTGCCCTTTTTTAAACATTTTAGTAAGCGAGAAATGTTGGGTAAGGGGTGCATTTCTAGGTCAAGTAAGCTGGGTAGGTGAGGAAGCAAATGCAAACAAATATGACAAACAAGACAAGACATGTGAATGGTGAGGAACACAAAAGGTTGGGGACCATACCTCTCAACCTGGAAACTTCAAAATTCTGGACAAAGGCCCCTGAAAAACAGATACAAATCTGTATGCTGATTAACATAAAATGTGCTTACTTAATTACAGAGCCCCACCTACTCCAGTGGGATTGTGGGATACCAACTTTCAAATGCAAACTAAAGAACAGACAACCAAAATGTGGCCCCAGAGTCCCCCTGCAACCATTCCAATGCCCCATTACCTGGCTATTTCACCTCATTTACCATAAACACTAATGTGCATACCGCTTTACTTCTACAATGATTATTTGGATTTTATTTTACATTTTATAGCACAATGCACAAACATGAATAGACATCTGCTAAACAAAGCAATACTGTCTCACAATGAAAATTGACTTAGCATTAAAACTTCTCTGACCTTGAAACTCACATTCATTGAAACAGCACTGAAACCCACGCCACATCCAAAGAAAATGCATCTGCTCAGTGGTGGATAAAGATTACCTTTGGGCTGTTTTCAAATCATAGGCCCATTGCACACGAAACAAGAAATATGCATGTGTTCTTTTGATATACCTTCCTGACTTTATTAAATCATTTTCCTTGTATAATACAGCACACTTGTTAGACTTAGAGCGCATTTTAATTTTTCCAGTAAGCAATGAAACAAAAATGCATGAACCAATAATGACAAAACTGCCCAATTAAAACATTTCCATCATAAAAGTGTACTTACACACACACATATATATATATATATATATATATAAAACTTCATATAAATAGAATGACAGCAGTGTAAGCCATGGGCATCTTGCACAGCTTCTCGAACTTATTTTCAATTTCAGTTTCTTGCTCGACTTACTCTGATTTATGTTATCAGACCAACTCAATATCTGTAAATGCACAACAAAATAAACTAGGTGAACTGCAAGTTTTAAAACTTCCAATTTTTAGTCCAAGTACTGACAGAACCTCTACTACAGTCATCCTGAAGCATCAAAACTATCACTGTAATCCAGGTACTGTTAACTGGTCACTCTTGCCTTTTCACTGTATGCAGTGGAAAAATATGTGTTTTATTCTGAATACTGGAAAGTGTACTGTACTTGTTTAAAATATTTTTCTTATAATGCAGCACAGAACATAATAATTCTGATTTTCTGTTCCTGAACTTGGTTAATTATATTTTTTGCTCTTTCCACTGAGGCACATATGCCCTTGTGCATGACACTTTTGCACTTCTATTGTATTTGTAGCTACACTCTTGACTTGTTACATCCACCCCCTTTAAAAGTACAACACACTGCAGTATCAGCAAAGCATCTCTATACTGTGGGACTAAAACCCACAGCCTTCTGCATCAAAAGCAAGCATTTAACCTGTTATGCTATTAACAATGCAAGCAGACTCAGCATAAGCAACACTAAACTTCTCTTCTCAGTTCCTTCTAAAATCCACTTGACACTGACCTGTATCTCTCAACTTTGCAGCACAAGAAATCTGGAAAAAGCCAAAATTTATTGTGGGGGGATCCCAAAAACCAGGGACACATTTTAAACATTGCTTGTATAATTTTGGAAAGTTGCTAGAATAAAACGTTATACCACCATGCATTTCACTGCCAAGTCTTGAATCCAGGACCCTGTGCACTGCAGGCAGAGCAACATACCACTATGCCAAATCAGCAGTTTTCTGAAAGACAGGAAGACTGAACCTTATATGGTTATCATTTAGTGAATTCAGTTCTCACTCTTCACCATAGTTCTCAACCTCTTAGCACAAAACACCTGGACAAAGCCAATAATGGTGGAATGCAGCCCAGAAAATGGGGTAAATTTAAAAATACTGATCTTATAAACTTAGAAAATTGCTAGAATAAAAGGTTTGTGTTACCATGTATTTTCTGAAGAATATGAAGTCTGAAATTCAAATGCCTGTCATTTAGTGAATTCAATCCACTGATTTTCCACAAAAATTCAGAAAACCACAGATTTTATGAGGAACAGAACAAAAATAAGTGGTGGGTGGTAGGTAGGGAATTTAGGCTCTTGTTACCTGGACTCAAGGTACAAGGTTTGACCCTGAGTACCTGTAGCCACCAAATATATTCATCTGGGGCATTTTACACACACACACACACACACACACACACACACACACACACACACACACACACACACACACACAGCAGCTTAATACAATAAATAACCATCACTCCTCAGCAGTATAATACAATGACCAAACAGCTTTAATACAATAAATAATCATCAGTGCAACATAATACCTCCTCAGTCTTGCTTGCACTTTTCCTTCCATTAACAGCCTCATGGCTTGTTCGGTTCCTGGAAGTTCAACCACCATTAACAGCTAATTGCTCCATTCCTGCTTGCAGCTACATTCACTTGTTCCATTCCTGCTTGCAGCTTTGTTCAATTGTTCCATTCCTGCTTGCAGCTACATTCAACAGCCTCGCTGCTTGGCTGGAGCAGCCGGAAATGCACACAAGTTATGCTGTTGAGCCCTTGATCTCAATTCCGACAGGATGGCAGGCCATTTCACGGAGTTGCCATCATCAGACATGTGATGATGTCAGCTCAAAAAATTGAAAAAGGATTTAAAATAAAAAAGTTGGGAAATCCGGAAATTAAGGGGTGCCACTCAGGAATCGTGACACCTCATATTATTTGGACCTCAAAATTGGTAAAAATTGAGTAATTTAGTATAGCTGGGGGGTGTTGGGGACACCAAGATTGGGAGAAAGGGAGGGAGCAGTGCAAGCCCATTCCCATCAAACATGGGGACAGTGAGAATTTAGTCCTCGTCTGCAGGACTATCATCACTGTCCCCTTATTCCACTTGCTGCTGGAGTGCTTGATGTCTTCTCCTCCTATGGGCCATGCATACAGCAATAGTGCTGTGCATGAGCCTCTGCATCAACCCTGGCATCTGTTGGTAGGTGATTAAATCATCTCCTCCAGTTCTCATGCAGGGTACCACAGCACCAGCTGCCAGGGTAGTGCTACCTGTGGATGCAGGTAGTGCAGGGGCAGCAGAGGCAGTACTGTCAGGTTGGGTCCCAGATGTGCTGGATATCTGTGCCACAGCTGGTATAGTGGGCTCAGGCTGAACCAATGTGATGGTAAACTGTACTGTGAAGCATTTAGTAATTTGTTACAGATGGATAAGATGGAGACATTTTGATGACATACTAGAAAATAAAAAAGAGAAGGTTTGGGTTGAGAGAAAAAAAAAACAGATAAAATTAATACCATCATATCTGACATAAATGCATTATCAAAATACTACTTTATCTGAGGTTTTACATTTAAGTACACTTCCTAACAACTATAAACTATAACTATGGATTGCTCAAAGTAATCCTTTCACTGTGCAGATATCACACATACGCTTGGTCCAATTGTACAAATTAAAGTCAATAGCAGGGTATTATGCCACTTGTGTAGAATTTAATGTAATATTAATAAAGAATTGCAGTATTTTATACTTATTACTCATGGCATTTGAACCCATAACCTCTGACTACAGTCTTAACTCCTAAAGTTGGCTTCTGCTACAGACTGATGCATGCATACTTGCTTTTACACTTAGGAGATGCATGCTTACTTTCTACTACTGCATAGAAAAGAAAACACTTTTCTTTATATTTTAAAGCTACAATGACACTTCTCTTCTGCTGCATATATACCACTTGCTTCCATCAGTCTCTCTAGACTATCAACATGGGCCTGCCTATTTGCAGTTTTTCAGAATTAGCTGTGAAAAGAAAAGAAGAGCATAATGTATATCAGGATTGCCTATATTTAGCTTTCTATAGATTATAAATTATCTTTATTAGCATACTTACACAACTGTGGGATGTTGCTAGTTTGAAACTCATCCAACCACCAGTTGAATGTATCCCTCTTGCACCTTTTTGGGTCATTAAAGTGGTGTCTACACTGTTCTCCAGTGCATGGGATGCCAGCTGCACTGGCTACAGCCTTGGCCAAACTATTCCAAGCCTCAGACTTGTACTTGGAGCCGATATATTCCCCTGCAAATGCCTTTGGTTGTGCTGCTTTACCAGGAGTCCAATAAAGATTCTGAACTCCCGAATACCCCCACCTCTGCACCCTAAACTGAGCACCTTCCCCTCTAACATCAGACATGTCTAATCACAAAGCAGTGCAATAGCAAATAATATTTTCCCACTAATTCTTGTCATCCCATTTACTGGTAGCATGCAAACCCATGCAATGATGCCAACCACATTTGCATGATGTTGAGCAGACAGCAACAGTGCCACACAGGCAGGAAAGCAGTTCTGGAAACTGGGAGGTTAATCTGACACTTGGCATTAGTTTAAGGGCCTATTAGGTGATTTCACTTTAGAGACATGTACTGAGGGCATAAATTTCATGCTCTGACATGTTTGGATTGGCTTTATACACCAACAAAATTGATTCTTACAGTGTGGGATCATGCATATTCATAAGGCACAAACATTTTCTTCTACAGTGGTGATTCCCCATCTTTTCCACAAAAGAAGTGCTTCTCAGGCATATTCATAAATTATTTATAAAGACAGATGACAGACTGAGGTGTTAACCATGTATGTGTGTGACCTGACAAGGTCATTGTATACACATTCATTTGTGCAGTTGTCTTACTTAGGTGTGAAGGCCATCTATGTCCAGATGGCAGAATTATTATACTTACAGAAACAAAGTAGACAGTAAACCCTCAGTCATACACCAGAACCTTCAAAATAAATTAAGGGCGTCTTATCCTGCATACATATAATTCACATCAGCTCCAATGCTATGCACAGTTATTATTTATAATTAAGTATGAATTTTTATAGGTAATATTTAATATAATGTGAAATGGAACAACAGTAAAAATGTCTGGAATTTCCTGTATTACAACTCAAGACCATGTGTATGGCAGCCTAAACTTATACCCGTTGCCGCAGAAATACTGAAATAAAACTTGGATATTATCCTGTTCATTACTATAAACTGAAATGTCACAACAGTATAATAAGTTGCACTTCCTACATTAGAACCCAGGACCATCTGTATTACAGCCATACATTTACACCTGCTGCCACAGGAATAGTTAAATAACAGTTGGATATTTCCCTGTTCATTATTAACTTCTGTGTGTTAACCACCACACAGTACCCATTACTGTGTTTGCATGGTGCCCAACACACAGATGACACAATGTATCTGTTTTGAAACTGCTGACCGTCTGCTTCCTCTCTGCAGGTGTTCAATGACTGCGGGTGTTGGGAAAGCTTGCTAGACACCACACAACATCATTTAATGGTGGTGTGCGAGGGGAAAAATAAATAAAGCAAAAAATGCAACAATGTATCCTTTCTAACATTCACAATGTATACGCCCTCTGTAGATGTTCCATCTGCCTCCTGTGTGGGCCATTAGTCCAGATTTGTGCATTGTTAAATGCTGAGCAAATGAGATAAGCAAAGCTAAACATGAAATTTACTGGGTTTCTCCATTTCTGCTGTTTACACTAAGCCATGCACTGCAAAAATACTGGCCATAACAGATACATAAATAAGGAAAATTAGGAGAAAGAAATCTATTAAATAAACACTACAAAATGTATGTTGGTACAAATGAAATATTTTTACACAAGTCTGGATTTGAACTCGCACTCCAATGAACCTTCAAAACACAGTAAGGGTGTATTATCCATCTTTGCCACGGAAACAGCTTTGCAGCAAAGAATGAAAATCATTGTGCATACAAGCAACTGCAACATCATCCACAGTATTAACACAACATATGACAGTTGTACACTTCTGAGTTGTTTGTACATGTATTAATTTCAGATATAGTGCACTGAGTGATCACACAAATATTTATGACTACCGCTTGCAGAAATACAGCTCTGTCTTATCTCTGTCTGTTACTCATTCTTCTCTTATCTGAGCAGTAATCTTGAGACATGCAATCTGTAAGGCATTCTGCATCATTGTCCTTAAAATATGTGAGGATATTAAATGACAATATACAGCTGTCAATAAATGAAGGGGAAATTGGATGTTACTGAACAGAAACTGAAAATTGTGCTGCTGACATATTTAAAACCTTGATACAATTACTTCTGTGCTTATTAAGTCTAACCTAGCTGACACACTCACTGGAGGTAAGGGAGTCTGAATTGCTGTTGTGTTTTCCTTCTCCCTACCAGTAATCATTCACAGTTGCAATCCATTAGCAACAAACACTGAGGGAGTGCCTGCACTACATTTACATCAGCTACTCGGAGCCAAGTATTTGGGATTCAACAATTCTAATGAATTCATACATCATTTTTCACCTTTATCATGCTCACAGAGCCCTGAAACTAAACTATAAGAAGGGAACTGTGAGCTAGGGAACATGAAGGTGAGGAGATTTGTTTATGTGGATAACACAAAAGAAGATACTACTTTGGGATTTATCTGCACAGAAGGCTACTAACTTTGATAAGGTATGATTGAATTTTTCAGTTATATATTGGATATGCCCACATCACTACAAAAACAATATATATATATATATATATATATATATATATATATATATATATATATATATACATATACATACATACACACATCTGCTCAACTGACACTTGTGCGAAAGGCAGATTTCCAGGTTTCATAATGTAGGAAATTGTTGTACTGAATCTGCAATGACAAAACTCTGTTCCAGTTTTATGTCCAGAGAGGCAAATGGGTTTTTGCACAAAAACTCCCGGAAATAGCAAATGTCAAACTCCAATTTTACTATGTTCGACATTAGGGGGAAAAGTTATTTCAAATTTCAACATTTAAGTTTGGTATTCGAACACTCGCACAAATGTGTTTCAACATATTTATGGTAAACAATATAAATATGCATTAGGAAATGCTACTTTTATCTGTATGCATTTCTTAGAAGTTTACTGATGGCATGGGCATTTTTGTCAGGGCATTTTAGTTTCTCAGATGCACAGCCTTAGCTGTCATCACAAGTGCTAATGTTACAACTGTTTTTCTCTTTAAACTTCTCTATTGTCATTTCATTGAAATGTAAATGTCCTATATTGTCAATGACACAGGGGTGTTAGCCTTCTAGGACGGCCCACAGACACCTCTAGGGGAGTGTACACCATAGATAGAGGTGACTGGCAACTGCACAAAATTGAATGTTCTGTTGTAAATGTGTACATGTTTTTGCGACAGCTTGATTTATAGCACTCTTAGCAGTTCACTGATAGTTTGTTAGCAAAATGTATAATTTATCTCTTTTGGGGATGGGGGAGCAAAGTTCCATTTGTGTGTTGGCACAAACAAAATTGTTTGTACAGAGGTTTGCTTTGCTATTGTTACTGTCCTTGTTTTCAATCCAATCTTGCTTTATGTGTGACTGTAAAATGTTACAACCACATAAATCCTTTTTTATATCTGAATATCTTGACTGTTTCTGTTTCTCCAGTGGGTAATATTGAAAATCTACCTTTTATATGTTATATCTAAGCAGGACTTTTATTTATGGGATACTTATGTGCATTATCTTTCTTTTGTGTTTTATATCACCGAAGACTATGGCACCCAGGTGTCCCAATTCCTGCAAACTCTCCTTCAGTGACCCTGACAATGAATTGATTGTCGAAGCATTTGGGTGACATGGTGCCTTTCTGCTTGAGAGAGGACGTGGGGCTATGCCTGGCAGAATGCAAATCTGGCAGCAAATACTGGCTGATGTAAATGCAGTAGGTGGCCAGCGCAGGACATATGATCAGGTGTCTCATGGGGCCACTGAAATTATTTCACTGGCCCAGAGGACAGCAGCTGCAGTGGCCTGTGAATTGATGGCTACTGGGGGGCCTGTTACACAGCCATCATGGACACCAAATGAAGAGTTCCTCCCCACTGTCAGAGATCCAGAGAGCTTAGTGGAAAGTGCACAAAAGCATGTGATTGATGTTGGTGCTGCTGTTTCAGGGAGGACAAATATGTCCCAGGAAGAGCTTCTGAGTAGGCTTACCTATCTCAATTGTTAAATACTTCTTGTATAGTAAAATATTGACAGCAATACATAAGTTCTGTTTAACATTATTTTTTGGGGACAGTTATAGATTAAAAATATTGACAGCAATACATGAGTTCTGTTTAACATTATTTTTTTGGGGGGACAGTTATACATTGATACAGTTAGCAACACATTCTAGTTGATTACACATGGGCTTGGGTTGACATGTCATCCAAGTTTTTGTTAAAAGTATTAATAGACATATAAAAGGCAAAAAGTTTTAATCCTGTGTTACTGTGAACTGTGATGATGGTGTCCTTACCTTTTGCTTAACTTCTTCCAGGACCATCCTCCATATGAACCATAGAATCATCTGCACGTGGTAATCCAAATGTTTTTATGTCAGTACTGATGAGCAGTTCTCATAAATATTTATTTTATCCATATGAGTCATGTGGGTGTCAGGACTGTTGTGTATATTGCTGTACTGTCTGCAACAGTGGTACCACTGTTAGTTTGTTAGCATATATTGGACTATAGTAGTGCAGATATTCATTTATTTCCTGTGTTTGTTGCTTATTATCACAGGTGATCCTGACAGTGAAGTGTAGGACTCTTACCACCTGATGTCAGAGCATTGTCAGACTCTGCTGATTATGGTGGTCAAACACAGACACAGCCTGGGGGTGCACAGGTTGAATCTGACACAGAGGTTGTCATTCAGCCATCCCCTGTAATTCCATCAGATGCAGCCAGTAGGCCTACACCAAACAATTGCAGTGACTCCTCAGATACTGGACAGGTTGAAGGTGAGATGCTCAATCAGGGTAGTGTGGTTACTGTGGCTTCAGTGCCTGCTGACTCTGGCCATAGACAAAGTGTGGGTGAGGTGCCTTGCAGGAGGGTTTTTAGGGGTGCTCAGAGGAGGTCTGCTGTCCATCCTCCACCTGTTCGAGGTTTGTCTTCCTTTGCCACTCGATGCATATTTAGGGCCACCATGGAGGTGCAGGCATGTTCCGAAAGGTCCTGCAGAGAAATGCTTAGGGTTGCAGATGTGGCACAGGCTGACGTGAGTGACTGCCTCCACCGTGTTGCTGATTCAATAGATTGGATGAATGAAAAGTTGGAATGGGTGGTGTCTGTGAAGGAACATCTGCTGGGAGGGGGACAGCATCCACATGAGCATAGGTCAGCTACATTATCTGATGTTAGTCAACATGGCCATGCCCGATCATGTTCTCATTATGGCACTACTTCCACTGCTCTGTCACAGGTTCAGGTGTCCACACCCAGATGTGGCAGGCCATGAAGTCATGGTCCTGGGCATCCTTGTGAAGAGAGCTCATCTAGCAGACATCAGTCAAGTTCAGGTAGTAGCACTGCACCTGACTGTGGGGATGGATGTGTCAGTGTGACTCCTGGCAGAGCCAGTTCTCATGGCTGGGTATGATGAACTGCCACTTCCATCATGCATGTCTCACACCTGTCCAACATACCAAGATGTAGAGCTAGCAGAGCTTGGCTGTGTTCTTGCAGACACTAACACACCAATTTCACCTGGCAGGCACATACAGACACTAACACACCAATTTCACCTGGCAGGCACATACAGACACACACACAACACTTACATGGTTCAGTCATGAGGCTTAAAGCTCATGCTGTCTCAGTGGCCATTTGTTACTTTATCCAAATATCCACATTCACCAACCTTTTGTATCAGCCTACGCTTCCTGCCCCCACAAACACCCTGTGCAAGTGATAACTGTGCCATATCCCTGTTTTCTATCTTTTGGATTCAGGGATACACAAGCTTGGTGTCTGATGCTCCAGGTACATAGCTGACTTAGTGCTTAGTATATCTGTGCTTGTGATGTTATTTTGCTAATTATACTTATTTTACATTTGTTGACCAGGAGTGCCCAACTGAGCCAAAGCCCTTTTTCAGCTCAATCATCTCTGTGTCACTGCTGGACAGAGGCACAGCAAACTAATGGATATAGTATTCTAATAACCTATGAACCTATGAGGCCAAAGGAGAAAAGCTACAGGCATATAATACAGAACAATTTAACAATAACATTTAGACATTCAATATTAGAGAATGAGAGTAATCCAGGAATTTTTTGATTTACAATAATCATTACTTTCCATGTATTTTGGTCTTACAAAGTTTGACAGTTGACAGAATCAAAACAGTTTTTGTGTCAGTATTTGCAAGAATCTTCTGATGGTTATGAAGTCTGAAACTGAAATGTGTCATTAATTTTTTTACTTCTCTCTTTAATGCTTTGCCAATACCAAAGTGCGAGGCCAAAGTAAGGACATTATGTGACCATCTGTACTTTTGTGAGGTATGAATGTGTGAATCTTTGATGTCCGAGGCCTATTACTTGCTAGAGAGCACATGTATTCACATAAGTCTCTGCTGTCACATGTTGACGTCATCGCTGTACAAATCATCCTTTTACTTACTTACATTACCAAGTAACAACATGCAAGGATATGCCATTCATTTTTATTATTACACAATTTTGTTTTAATACTCCAGGTTTAACACTTGCCCTGTAAATCTAGCAGCTACTACAGTTTTAGTTTGGGGCTGAGTCTGACTGATGCTAGGAGTACACAGCAATTACATGGGTAGGTAAAGACTGCAAGTGTTGCCTGGCATCAATGTTACTATATGTATGTGGATAGGATAAAGGTTTCAGCCCCTTAGGTGGTGAGCGAGTGTGCTATGCTTTGCTTCTTAGCCAATGCAAAGGTGAGCATGCCTACATCTGCCTACACCCACAGCAGCTGCTGCTTCCCCCTCTGACTCCTTATCTCCATGTGGCTGTGCTGACCTTGCCATTGGTGGTAGGATATGTGCCCCTTCCCTTTGTTGATCCTGCTGAAGCTGTTTTCTCAAGATGATGTTGTGAAGCATGGGACAGCCAATGAAGATTTCAGTACATGCATGTGGATTATACTGCTGGGCTTCCCCAGATGTATGTAGGTACAGGAATCATGGTTTCAGCAGCCCAAACACACACAGTATGTTCTGGTTTGAGCATGTGCCTCATTATGGCATTCTTCAGCAGGTACATGTGCATTTCTGAAGGGCGTCATCAGCCATGGTTCCAGTGCATAACCTGCATCCTCCAGTAAATGACCTGGGGAATATCACCCCTAGTGAACATCTGCTATATTTGGGCGGTGTGCCAGATATTCCAGCCATGGTAACTGCCTGGGTTGGCAGTACACACATTCAAGATGATTCCCTTAGTGTTACACACAACTTGGCAGTTAATGGAGTGGAAGCCCTTTCTATTTATGTAGACCCTTCCCTGTTCCCTGGGTGGTACCTTGGCTTCTATATGTGTACAATCTATGGCATCCAGTACTTCAGGGTAGTGTGCTACAGGATAGAACTCCTGCATATATGTGACCCTATCCTAAGGAGTACAGGGAAAATATAGGTGGTCACTGGTATGTTGCAGCATAACATTCAAAAACTGATGGAGGATCCTGGATGCTGATTGTCCTGTTTGTCTCTGTAAGGTTCCAGTAGCTAAAATTCTTAAGGCTACATATACCTTTGTCTTCACTGGTACTGCTTCCCCTTTGTTTGCTCTGGGTCTGAGTTGAGGACAACAGAGGTCACAGAGTTCCTGTAGTGTCTCTCTATCCACTCTGTAGCACTCTACAATATCCACATCATGCACAATGGGGTCTGAAAACTCTTCTCCTTCTTGGTCTTGGTCTATTAGCAGCAGCAGCATAGACTTCAGCCTGTTGCACATACACATGAATTAAAAAACAGCAGCCCCTAACATTGTTTCTGTGTAGACTCCTTTCATTGGCTGCATTCCAATAGGTTTTGGAATTCACAAGGAAAACCAGCACTGAGTCTACACGGTTGCTTTATAGCTTGTTGAATAGCTCCTCCATCTTGGATTAGTTGATTAGCACACAATTCAGCTGCTTATGCTGTAATTAGCAAGCCACAGTGTTTATCATGGTTGTATGGCTCTAACCACCATGTAGAGCTACTTGGTGAATACAAAACAGTGTGCGACTGTGTGCAACACACACATGGTCTTACGGGACCACGTAGGATTTACCAAATCTGCCCTAGAACTTTATATAACAACTAATTCTATTAAGGGGGGGAAGAGGGGAGACTATTGCAGCAGGGCAGAATTTGAATATCTACTGTTATGGTAAGAGCAGCTTGGAATACTGTTAAAAGTTCATTAGCAAACTACCTGTGCCACACAGCAGCCATGGCTACAATAGACACTACTGCAGAAAGCCGAATGTGTTTTATGTAAAGGACAGAAAGTCCAAAGCCCCTCAACCCTCGAAAAGAAAAAAAAAGCTTGGCAGAAGAAGAACTCCAGTCCTATTTAACAGATTTTGTTTATTATTTACCTTACATTCTTCATTAGCAGCTGCAATGGGAGACTTCACAGCACCAGTAAGGATCCCCTCCAAAGGTGAAAGGTGTTATGGGGCATAATCGGGAGTGCTACCACATGGAAGGCTGGTAGTGAAACAAGCTTTTATCATGAAATGAACGTTTTTATTTAACTGTAAAATAAAAGCTCCAACACAGAAACAATAGCAGGCAATAAAACTAAAGTTTTAATAGAACAAAACAAAGGAGGTTAGCACTTTTGACACTAAGCAGTGCTTCTTCATACCATACAAGTAGAAACATCACAGCAGCATGTACAGTAAAGGCAATTAACCATTTACAGATAGGAATACAGATCATTAAAAGACATCGCTATCTAGAACCTTAACTTCTAAAAGTGGGGAAGATCTCCGGCTTTCAGAAAAGGCTTTAAAGAAACTTTACTATTTAATCCAGGAAATGTATCGGCTTATAAACGTATGATTTCTAAAATTACCCTGATATGGACTTTCTCCAGCTTCTACTACATTAAACCTAAAACTATGTGTTGGACCACATTCTAACGTATGCTTAGCCAAGGTAATTCCAACATTACCCATATGAGTATTATAAATATGTTCCCTTATCCTCAAAAAAGGGACAATTAGTCTTGCCTACATAAAAACCCTTGCACGCTGTGTAGGAAGCCAGGCAGACTATATTAGCTGTGCGACAATCTGCTGACACACTAAGCTTGTAAGGAACCTTGGTGGTAGGATGAACAAATATATTGGATGCATTGATATAGAAACAAAAAATACATCTATGACATCTCTTAGTGCCTCACGTATCACGATTAACTGTAGTGGGAGTATAATCCATTCTAAAACACAGCTGTATCATAACAGATTTTCTACTCTTATATCTAATCTGAGGTCTAACCCCTACCACATTCCCTATTTTATCATCTCCCTGAAGGATAGTACAATTAGTACTTATGACTATGTATCACCTCAATGTCACTGGTATAAGGTAATGTAATAGGTGCTGTATTACGTTCATTAATACCCGATCCACAACTAACTGCATCACTCCCCTAAGTACTATGAGTACCCTGCAAGTCAACTTTAGAAAAATAGGGTCTTGCTCTCACACCTACTACTCACTGCTTCCTTACAAGCATCTTCCATTTCTTTAGGTTTATATCCTCTCTCCTGAAATTCAGTTCTCAGAGTGGAAAGGTCTTTTGAATCTACGGTGGTACAGCAGTAGAGTTGTTACCTCACAGCAAGAGGTTCTCCTGTTCGATTCTCAGCTAGAGTGCCTTCTGTGTGGAGTCTGCATGTCCTCCCCACGGTCGAGTGACCTCCGAAAGACATGCGTGAATGGGCGTGCCTTCACTGAAGGTTGGGTAGTGGGCTGGCAACTTGGCACCATAAAAATCGACTGCCAATCATTAGCAGACTGGAGTTCTGCTGTGGCGACCCCTAACCGGAAAAAGCCGAAAAGACAAACAGATTGGACAGGTCTTTTAAAAAATCCTTCATCTCAGTTATTTAACCTAGGCATGCATAGGGTTTGACTCTTCAGGATATTTCCAGAAATGTAAAGTGGATGCATACTCTGTCACTGTAAGACCACATTGCGGCTACAGGATTTCCTATAGAACCCTGTATTCAAATGCCCACTGCCATCCTTCACAATACTCACATCAAGAAAGTCTACTGAAACTAATGAATGATGAGCCTTAAACATTAAAAAGGGAGCAGTGGTGTGCAAATATTCTAAAATCTTTTGAAACTGTATATATGATCCTCTCCACAGCAAAATTATGTCATCCACCAACCTTCTATAAAATAAAACATGTTCCATAAAGACATTCCCTCGAAAAACAAACTGCTGTTCCCAAAAAGCTAAAACCATATTGGCATTGCTATTTTCACGTGAAATGCATGTGCCCATAGCTACACCTGTCTTCTGTATAAACTTAGTGAAAACTTTTTATGATGATGAGATGATGGTGCTGCAGATGATATAAAGCTGCAGATGCAGCTTCTGCTTGCTGTTTGCTGAAACCAAAGTCTGATTAATTCACTGAACTTTGCAGACTAACTTTTTCAGCACTGCATTAACTCATTCACTTCAATGGAGCTCAGGAAGTTTGCACAGTAACTTTCAATGGGCGGAGCCTAAACCTTTTCACAGAACCAAATTATGTCCTCACACTTGAAACAAATGCTCTTATTTCGGGAATCGTAAGGATTATTAAAGAAGTATAAATGGCAAACTCTACAGCACAAACTGTTTTTATAGTGGTAGTATTCTTTAAGTTCTATGTCTTAAACTGAATTTTATAAGTCACAGTAAACACAGTAACTATTAATTTGTAATATTCTGCAAACAACTTACAATATCTCATCAAGCACTCAAGTTACACACACTGTCAGCAGCATTTTATTCATCTAGTTCAGAGCTTTCATATGAGGCTAAAAAGTTCTGTTTGTGTTATTTGTTTTTTGAGATATTTAGAAAAATTTGAAAAATATATATATATAAATTAATATAATAAAAACATTACTTAATATCTATTTACCTGCATGAGGCAGAGGTCAAATATTAATGCAGTTGAGTTTGCTATTGTGTAAGCTTTGAGATGAAATCTTTTAAAACCTTGTACATAGCATGGTTTTGAAATTATTGATGCAAATATGAACAAACAATATTTGACACCTAGAGGCATCAGTAGGAGTTAACTGCAGATGCACCTAGAGGCGTCACTCAGACGTACAGTACTAATAAAATAATTTGTCTATATAACAAGACAACACATATGATAATGTCACAGTTTACAGTTTTTAATGTACCAGGTTTAACTTCTCAGGCAGCATAAATGATGCTCTCCAGTGTACTATATCTAGCAAAAACTCAGATCTAACATCATACACTTTCAATGTCTTATATACATTTTTTATGAAAGCAGTATTTGGAATCAAAGACAGTCTGATGCCATATAGTCTGTTCATTGTATTCGGTTTCAATGTGAATTATGTGACAATTTAGGGGGGGTTCCTGTGGGGAAATTGTTTTCTGTTTCCAACCGGTAGGGAGTTGTTTATTTCTGCACCTGGGTTTCTTAGCTGTAATTCTTTGAAGCTTGTGCCAGGCACAGAGCATTCTGTTATACATGCAGTTTATGTCTTCTCAGCTAAGAGCAATTTAACCCTTTAATGTATATATGCTAGCAAACAGAAATGTACATTCATCTAAGTGACTATATTTTTACATATATTCTAGCAAACAGAAGTGTACATGCGCTGTTATATATTACTACATATATATTCTAATAAACAGAGGTGTGTATGCACTGTTATAAATGTTTAAATATATGTCTAACAGTTCTCCCTTTTTGTTTTAAAGCATACAAAACAGTTTACGCCGATATATATTCTTTGGTCAGATTATAATTTTCATCATGATTTACAGAAAACACACTAGGAAACAAAACCTTTAGTTTTCTTTTGAGTAAGGTAAAACACAGTTCCATATGGTCAGCACAATGATAACCATCACTACTAGAATTGGATGAATGATCCAGTTTAACAACTTTTTCCTTTTGCAAACCACCCTGTAAAAATGTCCCACTAGTTTTGTAACTGTTGAATTAACTGTTTGCTTTCATTTATGACTTTTTGTAATGATTCTATTGAAAAGCATCCATTAATCATAGGTTCAAAGGTAGGTACTAGGCTATCTGCCCAAGTGCATTTATAAGCCTAGCCAGTGTGTGTCAGCTTTCGCCACCCCATTGATTAATTAACTGAGCCTCTGTCAAGAAGAGCCAATAAAGTGATCCCAGGGGTGTATTTTATGTTACCCATCCACTCATCAAGGTTTCTCTTGAAGAGTGTTAGTGAGGGGCTCTTCCTAATGTAGTTAGGAATTTTGTTCCAAAGCATGGGGAGTCTCTGTGACAAGAATCTATCCCTTCAGCATGTTCTATTTATTGTGGTGAGGTTTCACTCACTAGAGCGAGTGGCTCGCAGTGACTTAGATTTCTTTAGGTGGAGCATGTCCATTAGTTCTGAGTTGGACATGGCTTTGTAAGTCAGGCAGAGATCACCTCTGAGTAAGTGATATGCCACCGAGTACAGCCAGAGTTTTTCCAGTCGGGCTGCATAGGACATATGTTTAAGGCCAGTAATTCTCTTGGTGAGGTACTTTTGTGGTCTTTCCAGCTGTTGGAAGTGTCTTGTGAGGTACATCCCAAATGGGGCATTGTACTCTATGATGGGTCTGATGAGTGACGAAGAGGAGCACTATAACCTCTTTATTCCTAGATGCGAACCCTTTAATAATTAGATGGGCTACATAGAAAAATTTCCTAACTACTTTGGCAATATGATTGTCAAAGGAGAGATTACTATCTACCTGGGTCCCCAGATCTCTTATTACCTCTTCTGTACTAAGAGGACTGCCACCTATGTTGTTAATTCATGGGCGTTTTGTTTTTCCCAAACGGGATGACTATGCATTTTTTGGCATTTAGCTTCAGACCATGACTTTGACACTAGGTGCCTGTCTCGGTAAGGCCCTTTTGGAGAATGTCCATGTCAGCCAGAGAGTCAATTATGGCTCCCAGTTTGCAGTCATTGGCGAACTTGGTTAGCATAGTCCTCCTGTGTTTGCCTGTACTTCTGAGAAGTATATGCTGAACAGTAGGGATCCCAGGACCGAGCCTTGTGGGACATCACTTCTGACTGGTTTAGAGTCAGACCTGGAGCCCGCTATTCTTACAGTGTGAGTTCTATCTGTAAGCCAGCTGGCAATCCATCTCGTGACGTAGGGGTTTATGTTCAGGCTGGGGAGTTTTTCTACAATTCCCGAGTGGGGAACTGTGTCAAAGGCCTTGGCGAGGTCAAGGTAGGCTGTGTGAACCACCTTCTCCTCATCTACGGCCTTGGTGACCATCTCGAAGAAGTCAACCAGATTTAGTAGGCATGATCTGCCCTTAACAAAGCCGAACTCGGTCGGGTCAAGTGTTTGGAGGTTCCCAATGTCTTTGTTAACGAGTTCCATGATGATGCGCTCCACAGCCTTGCAGACCAAGCTAGTCAGGCTTATGGGGTGATAGTTACCAGGGTCAGCTGTGGCCCCTCCTTTGTGGAGCAGAATAACCGTTGCTGTGTGCCATTCTATGGGCACGTAGCTTGTGGAGAGGCTGTGGTTGAACAGCGTGTTTAGGAGGGGGGTTAGTTCATTCTGTAGTTCATGCAAGACGCATCCTGGGACACCATCTGGCCCCACTGATGCTGTGCTTTTGGCTTTTGAAAGGGCTGTTTTCACCTGTGCGTCTGTGATTTCCAGGACACTACACTTTTCTGGTATTGTTGTGGGCCCTTTTGGGGGGTGAAGTTTGCAATTAATCTATCTGCCCGGATGTTGGCAATATCAGTAGGTTCAGTATATTTTGTGCTATTTTGCACTAGCTCAGAGCATATCTGCGAGTTGCCACTTAGATTCTTGACATAGCTAAAGAAGGCTTTGTGGTTATCTTTCGAATCCTTGGCTATTTTTCTTTCGAAGTTAGCCTTGGATGACTTTATGAGGGACCTTAGTTTCTTACTGATACTGATCAGGGATGTCTTTCCTTCTTGGGATTTGCTTTTTTTCTAAACTAGTTTCCTCCTCCTGTTGTATAGCCTGTTTATGGCAGGGGTCCATCAGACTGGTTTCCTTCTCTTAGGGGAGTGAGTCTTGGTTTTGCTAGGGATGGAATGATCCATGCATCCTTGTAGGTGCTCATACAGTGCATTTGTAAAGGTTCCTGCATCTTGGACACTGTTATCCTTTAGCGTGGGGGCTGTGAAACTTACCACCTCTGTCTTAAGTAAGGTGAAGTTTGCTATAGAAACATTTTTCACTGTGGTTTCCTTGGTTGGGGGTGGTGGTGTGGTGTGGACATCCAGAGTGATTAGTTTACGGCCTGATCTAACCAGTGACGGGTTGACCTCTGGTGCGGAACACCTGTCACCCATGTTGGTGATGACCAGGTCCAATATGTTTTCACCTCTGGTAGGGGACTTTACCAACTGATCCAAGGCATTTGAGTTGATACATTCCAGGAAGCGCTGGACCTGGGAGTTTGTACTTGAGTAGTTCTCCCAGTTAATGGTTGGGTAATTGAAATTGGCCAATATCAGGGTGTTTGGTAGGACCTTCATGTTTTCCAGTGTCTCCAGAAAGGTGGAGTGGTGGTCCTGGGTCATGAAGAGTATTCTGTAGAAGGCCAGAATTTGCACTGCAGATATGCCCGATGTTAGTTGCACATGGATGATCTCAGAGGTATCATGCTGTGCCACTATCCTGGAGGTGTAGGTATCTTTGATGAATATGGATACACCCCCTCCTTTTGTGTTTTGGTCCATGTTCTGTGGCAGAAATGTGTGGTATGAGTTGTAGCCCGGTAGTGCTGGGGTGCTCTGTGGAGCCTTGAACCAGGTTTCAGTTACTGCACAGATGTCGACGTTCTCCATACTGAGGAGTGCTTCAAGCACGTGTATTTTGATATTTTTAACTCCTGGCATTCTGTAGCATAACCCTAATTTTTTTATTTGTTTTATTTACGGAGGTGGGTTTGACTTTTGAGGCTTGCCTAAAAAAGGCACTATGGGGCAGCAAGAACCTTGGCCAGTATTCGAAAGCCTAGGGGTGACAGGTACAAGCTGCCTCTTGCTAAGCAACGAGGCTTGTCAAGCATGTCGTCCCAGGCTGACAGACACTGTATCCCCTTTGAATGACACCAAAAGCTTAGCCAATTGTTGAAATTGATAATTTTTTTCTTTATACTGTGGTATCATTCTTGGTGAGGGCAGGATGCTACTCAGGGTCAGGGTCATACCCGCCTGGACTACATGATCAGAGAGCTCTTCCATGTCTCTTTTCATGTAGTCCAGGGAGGTATGTCTCAGGTCATTCACATCAACATGAACAATGCCAGAGTCATATTTGTACTTGTTCTGGAGTGACCCGATTGCTTGTGTTATGTGGCAGATTCTGGCTCCCAACAGGCAGCTAACAGTAACCTTCGCCTTGTCCAGCCTAGTGAGTGAGACATGAGTGTGCCTGACTATAGAGTCACCCATTATTAGTGTGTTAAGTATGTTATTTCACCTTGAGGGCTGTGATTGTGCGGCACACTGATTTTGCGTTTTTATGTGTTGTCTGGTTTGTGACGGGAGGAGCAGGTTTTTTGGGTGTCTGCTTTGAAGGTCTCTGATGCATTTGCAGGTTTTTATTTAGAGCCTCCAAGTATGATTTTGTGTATTTATGTGTATTTTTTGCCAGTGCTGGTTTAGTATGTCTATGTGAGGCTGAAGGTGTGGTGCATGTGTTAACCTTCTCCTCATGACTGCCTGTTCTAGTCTTGGGTGGAGAGCTTAGCCTCCAATTTAGCAATATAATTGTATCTCTCACACGTTAATGTTTTGCCATAGGAGGAGAGGGCTGTCTGTGTACATGAGGCAGTTGTAACATTGCCTCAGGATACCCAGGTTCACCAGCTGGACTGGAGGGTATACCTGAAATTGCCCTTTGGTTATGCCTGAATAGTAGGGTGAGCTGCTTAGTTGCTTGGTTGGTGAGGGGTGAATAATGAGCCTTGCCGTACTGGGCAATCAAGTGTCGGGATATATTAGTGCTTGCTATTAGGTCTGAGCAAGTGCTGGACTGTAGGATGCTTTTTAAGTACTTAGGTTGAGAGTTAGACTACTTTTAAGGGAAAAACTGAAGAGGAGACTTGGTGAAGCCGGGAATAATGTAGCCCTAGCTGCCCAGATGTACAAAACCATGCAAACATGGTTTTTACAGCAGGGAAATGAAAGAGATAGAAATTAGCCCAAAATGGCCTATAAACTACTAACTTCTGGGCTGGAACCACTCCTCCAGGGACAGATGGTTGCTCAAAGCTCCCTCTCTCACAGGTGAACAGAGAAACCTCCTTCTATCCAAGTAAGGTATGGGCAACTCAGAAACTTGTAACACAGCCCTGAATTCAGCACTAGCCTGAAAATTGGACTATACTAGCTTAGAAAGTAGGAAACAAGGAAATTTTTTTTTGTCTGTGGATTCCATCATAAAGTCATTGCAACCTTGTTTTCTGGAATAAACACACGTGTTACTATGCCAGGATGTGTGATGTTAAGACAACCTACAAAGGGACATTTTTTAGTAAACTAGGATGTGTTACAATACATACAAACTGTGGGCCTATTTCTTTTTTTCAAAACAAGTTTATTGTTTTAACATATAAGAGAAATATCATAACAATTTTATACAAATAATTAAAAATAGGTATTATTATAATATTCAACAAAACAACTAAAGTATTTACAAAGACATCCACTACAATCAAATCAATTAATTAAACTAAAATACTGTGCAATTGAAATTAGAATTTTTTTAACAAATTTTGTAAATTATCCCATACAATAAAATGTGATGTTTTTCTAGTTGTTCTCATTCTAATTGTGCTTATTTCCATATGACACATTATATTCATAACATTTTTAAATTCATTGAACGAAGGAGGTGTATCTGAAATCCAATTTCTAGTTATTATTTTCCTAGCCACTGCTAGGATAGACCATAACAAGGGAAGCTTAATCTTTTTAACACATTGAGGTACAGGTGTGTTGAATAATATAAGAGACTTAGAAATAATGAAATTATCTGTAAAAAGAGCCTGCAAAAATTCATTAATTGACTTCCAGTATTCTTTCAACTTCATACAGTCATAAAACATATGAGCCCAGTCAGCATTAATTTCTACATTACATCTCTTACATAGATTATCTTTATTATTAATTTTATTCATCATCAAAGGTGTATAAAAAGATCTATGTAAAAATTTCCATGTATAAAGTCTCCAGACAATGGAAGATGTAGTTCTATAAGCAGATTCCAATATATATTGTTTATCTTGTTGAGTTGGTGGGTCCCCATTAATAGAGGTGAAATAATTCCAGTATGAATCTACATTGTAAAAAGTTTCTTGTCTGATAATTTTATATATATATGAAAGTTTACCTTTATCAGAAACTTTATGCTGTAAATTTATTATCAAGTAATCAATCAGTTTTGGAATAGATTCTTTAACTGTTATAGACATTAGATCTATTCTATCAATGAGATGTTGTCTAAAGATCTGAACCTCTAACCAGCAAGTTTCTCTTAGATCAAATTCTTGTTTTAAGAAATCTAGATTTTTAACTTTATTATCAGATATCAGCTGATACCAGTACTTTAGATTATTATCTATAGCTAAATGAGCTCCTTCAGAAGTAGATGACATAAGCATACCCTGAGTATAAATTATAGGAATACAATAAAATTCCATTCCCTATACTTAGGGTGCATGAATATAAAGTTACGATAACTAATAATAATATTTAATGGGTAACAGACCATATGTTTAGGTGTAATAGGTGAAGTACAAAATTCCTTTAGCAACCACAACATGGAGTTATTTATAATCATATTTTTATGTGTTAAGGAGATTTTCATGAAGTGTATACTAATTAGCTCCCAATAATCTTTCCATTTTGCGACATATGACCGATCTATTAATAAAGTAATAACTTTTATAATAGAAGAGATAATATATAAATTAAAGTCTGGAAAAGAAATACCCCTTGAGACCAGCTATTAGTATGTTTCTTTAATGCAATCCTAGGTCTATTAGGTGCCCATAAGAAATTTAACATTAGTGTATTCAGTTTCTTGATAGTTATTTTTGTAGGTGAAAGTATTATTGATTGTATTAAGTATAAAATCTTGGGGAATATTATCATTTTAATAATTGTAAGTCTCTCCTCCATAGTAAAAACATATTATTCCAGGTATTAAAAAGATTTTGTATATTAAGAAAACAGGTATTATAGTTATTATATATAATAGATTTAATATCTTTAGATAGTATTATACCTAAATAAGTTATCTGACCTGAGTTGGGTACATATTTAGTAAAATCACTAATGAGAGTATTTTTTCGTATATATAGGTAGTATTTTAGTTTTTCTTCATTGAATATTAAACCAGAAATACTTTTAAAATTCATCATTTTATCAAATAAAGACTGCATAGAAGAATTAGATCCTGCTGATGTAATTAGAACATCATCTGCAAAAAGTTGAATTTTTGATGTTGTATTTTCTTCTATTTCAAAACCCTCTATGTCAGTACTGTTTCTAATTAAATTAGCCCAAGGCTCCATTACTAGAGTGAATAATAGTGGAGAAAGTGGACATCCTTGCTTTGTACCTTTAAGAATGGGTATTTTTTGTGAAACATATGTTCCTACCTTAATATAAGCCAGCGTTCCTTTGTATAAATGCTCAATTAAATTTACAAATGCATCAGAGAAATTTGTGCATTTCATTAAGGTAAACAGTCCCAACTTACTGAATCAAATGCTGAACCTATATCAAGACTAATAAGTGTTAAATCTTTCTTTTTCCTATTTGCAAAATCAATTAATGTTAAAGTTCTTCTTATATTATCAAAAGTATTTCTATTTACAATGAAGCCCGTCTGATCTATGTCTATAATGCCGGGGATAATTGTCTTCAATCTATCAGCAAAATACTCATAAACATTTTATAATCAACATTAAGTAATGAGATGGGTCGATATGAAGAACATCTAGTTGGATCTTTATTAGGTTTTAAAATTGGTGAAATAAATGTATATTGCCAAGATGGGGGGGTTATTAACTCAGTTTGGGCCAGAATAAAACCTTATGTATTAATGAATATGTAGTTTTAGAAAGGATTTTATATATCTCTGGTATAATACCATCATTACCCGGTGCTTTGTTTGATTTAAGCTTATTTATTTGTGTAATAACTTCTGTATATGAAATACTCTTGTCCAATAGTTTAATCTGTTGTTTATTAAGCTTTTTATTCATGTTTGTGGTTATAAACTCCTTTATTTTATCTTTAGGTTCCATGTTAATGTTGTTATGGTTAATCTTGTGAAAGTGATTTCTAAATTCATCCAGTATTTCTGGTATACTAGAAACATTCTTCTTTTCCTTAGAGAAAATATTTCTTTGATATGGTTTTGTTTATTCAATCTTTTGTTTTATTTTTAAGTCTATGTAAGTATTTGGGGCTTATTGAATAAGACAAAACTTGTATTTCTCTAAAGTTATTTTAACTTTATGAGTTAAAATTTCTTTGTATTTCTCATTTAGTTTGTTTATTTCTTCAATAACTTTCTTGTCCATAATATTTTCTTTATTATTATGTTTATAAGAGTCTAGTTTACTTTGAATATCTAACAATTCCTTATCCCAAGATTTCCTTTTATTATTATACCATCTGATACTTTGTCCATATAGATATGATTTTAAGGCATCCCAAACATAGACAATGGAGACTTCAGGAGTATTATTTATGTCTAGAAAATGTTGTACTTCTGAAAGTATATATTCTTTATAGTCTTTTAGCTGAGTTAAGTATGCTGGTATCCTTTTGATCTGAACATTATGAGTATTTTTATCATGAATTCAAAAACAATTGAGTTATGATCAGATATAGGACATGAAATGATTTTGGAATTAATTAAATCTGTTATCATCTGGTTAGAAATAAAGACCCTATCTATTTTTGAATAAGTTTTGTATCTGTTAGAAAAAAGGTGTATGGTAATGATTTTGACTCTATCTGATTATTAATATCATTCAAATGATAAGAATTAGCAAAATCATTTAAATGTTTTGCATTAGATGTAATTCTTCTTTTCTTTATAGTGGTAGTATCACTTTCATGTAGTATACAATTAAAATCACCAGCTAAAATAATATCCCTATAGAGAAAGATATGATCTTATCAATATGATGTTTCACTGTATTAATACCAATTCCAGGTATCCAATATACATTAATTAAAGTGTAAGTCTTCCCATTAATTTGTATTGTAACCATACAAAACATTCCTTTGTCATCCTGATAAGACTTAATGGTTTTAGGAATGGGCATACTTTTATTCCATAAAATAGCCACTCCTCTTTTTTCTGAGTGTGCTCTGAACTAACCAATACTGTATACTTATTAGTGGCTAGTTTATCAATATCTTTTTCAAGAGATGGGTTTCTTGCAGGAAGACTAGATTGGCCTTGTGTAGATTAATGTATCTTATTAGGCTTGCCCTTTTACATGGATTATTCAATCCATTAATGTTTAAAGAAATTCCTTTTAAAGATGTCATTTGGTATTTTTAAAACTCAAGAATCTTATGATCATAATAACAAATAACATGATAAATAATGTTACATCTGCTCTTTAGGTGTACCTTTAAATATAGCTGTATTTATTAAATTTCTTATGGGATTTTGTATAGGATTCAATTTTGTTTGTAGTGACAATGAGTGTACAAAATATATTGTGGATGTCAAAACTATATACATATAACAATGAACAAGTGAAAATAATGTAAGGATTAAACCTTGCATCCCGCCTGGAGTTAAAACTCCAACTTAGAGTAGTATTTGCTACTCAAGTTAACCCCTACCCTAAGCAGCAGTACCTCAGCTACCACCTTATCAATTTAATACTAGTTATATTTAACTGAGGTTAACAGTTTTCAATTCAATTATCTATCAAGACAAAACTACACATTTGGTAAAACAGCATCATATAAACTAAAATAAACTTTTTTTTTTTTTTTTTTTTAAAACAGTTCATACTATTATATAGATCTATGTAATATATAACACTTGTATTCTAATAGCATTCAAATAATCTTAATGTTAGAAATCAAGAGGAGAGAAAATTATGTTCTAACATTCATTTAAATCAAAAACTTTGGCTAATATGATTCAGACATTACATGCATTAAGATGCATCTATTTTCTGTCATGTGAATTCTATCAACAGCTTCCAAAAAAATCTTGAATTGTTTGTATATGAGCATTTACTTAAACTCATTATTGTCAATAGAGTTAAATATTGTATTCATAAAATTATTATAAATCATATTGCATAGTTATGCAGATTCTCAGAAACACCAAATTATTACCTAACCTAAAAAAGCCATCACACACCCACACACACACACACACACACACATAAACACATACACATATATACATACATACACACACACACACATATATATATATATATATATATATATATATATATATATATATATATATATATATATATATCTGTTCTCACTGAGTTGTGTCTTTGTAGAGCAGTATCCTATTTGCTGTTCCTAGAATAAATCTGTCTGCTTTATACAAAATAATGCACAGCAAACACATATTAGTAACCAGATTTTACAATCATGCTAACCTACTGCTTTAAAATATATCACATGACATTTCTTCCAGAATAGAGTTATAAGATTATTTATGTTTGTCAATCAGATGAATTAAATGAGTTATAGTAAAGTATATGTTTGGGACACAAATTTTAACACAGATTATTATGTCTGCTAAGTAGATTTTCCAAAACATTTAAATAAATGTTTCATTTTTTATGCCTTCTAAAATAAGACATTTACTTACTACAAGAAACTACATCATTTAAACTCATTATAACTGACATATTTTATGAACAGAGTATTTTTCCTGAATCTGTGGTGTGTCAGTGTGATAACCTTGTCAATGTTTATACTAACTGCTTTCAGTTTCTCTGTGAGAATTCTGTCATTTGAAGATTCTGAGGTAACTCAGACACTGTGCATGAGACAGCCCACATCCCAGATTGTCTCTCTTAACATTTTGGCGGGAAACTTATTAAAAACTAGTGACAAACATTCATTTGGCAGTGTAAATGCATCTAAACATGACAGAACCTCCACAATGCATTCCACAGATCATCACAGCCTCTATGCAAGTGAAATCAAACTCAAAATTACCAACAAGCAATAAAACTCAGCATTCTTCTCCCAACTCAGTTTTCATACAAATCCTATTATTCACTGTGCCCACACAGTCAAAAGCATTTCTATATATTAATAAAGAAAAGAAAAAGAGAGTAGAAAATAAAAGGGAGTGAGGCAGAAATAAAAAATGTAAGAGAAAGCTGTAAGAAGTATATACAATGGAATGTTACTTACTGTTTATATTAATAGAGTTAAAAATAAAACATATTATTTACTCTTATTTAGTTCTGATTATTATTAGTTAAAGCATGACAGATTATTTACAAACAAGCATAAGCAGTATAATCAAGAAAGTATAATTAGAAATAGCATTTGAAGAACTTATAAACTTTTACAAGAAATAAATATGTTATTATTCTATTAATGATATTTTCATTACTGTTCTCTCCCTGCCCTCCCCACCCTTTACCCACTACATAATCTAAATAGAATGTCATTGTTTAAACAAAGAAAATAATAAAAGAAGGAAAAAAAGGTAAAGATAAAAAATGTATCAAATTACTAACCTTACTTTTTCAGAAAGAGAAACAAATCGAGTCACAGCCTGCCATTAAATCCTCAGGCATTTTGACTGGTTATGAAACAAAACATTTCTTTGCACATAGAGAATAACTTTGATTAAATCTTTTCCAAAATATTTGTGGCTTTCTGGAAATGCAGGAACTATATTCAAAAGATTAATAATGAACTAAAATGATGAGAGAGAAAAAACATATAACAAATCATTTGTTTTTAGTCTCTTCTTCTTCTCTGAAGTCTTCCAGGAAGCTTCAGTTGCCAATCTCTTTAATGAAGAACTAGCCCATTCCATTTCTTCTATTTTATCCAAAATCCTTTTTCTTTGACAAACAGTAAAGCAGAGTCTAAATCATCAAGACCTTAGGACCATCAGGAAGGAAGATTTTAAGCTTGGCAGGAAACAGAAGGTATGTTTTAAACTGTGTTTTTTAAGCTCCCTTATTAGTGGCAGAAAAACTTTTCTTTTAGCAATTACCATGGAAGAATAGTCATTGTCAAAACGCACAGTTGTCTCATTAAACTTAACAGGAGCTTTAGCCCAAGCAGATTTAAGAACCATCTCTTTATCAAAAGATGATAGAAATCTAACTATAACTGATCTAGGATAGTTTTTGTTAGAGTTAGTATTAGCTATAGATCTATGTGCTCTTTCGATACCAAAAGAGAATGCTTCTGGTAAATCTAAAGTTTTAGGGAGCCATGTTGTTAAAAAGAAGTAATATTGTTACCTTCAATATTTTCTGGCAGTCCAAAAATCCTAATGTTATTGCCTAGATCTATTTTCCAGGTCATCCAGCTTTGTTTGTAAATGTGTATTTTGTTTCAGCAGAAACTCAATGTTGATTCCCTCTTCTTGTATTTTATTTTCCATGTCATTCACAGCTTCTTCTATGCCTGTCATCTGGATCTTCTGTTGTTGCAGGTCCATATGTAACAAGTCTATTTGTTTTGTAGTTTTTCTATGAAAGTGTCTATTTTAGTATCCATTTTATCCATCTTAGCAGTAAGTTGCTGGACTATAATTATCAGAGACTGAAGTTCTTTCTTGATGCTGGAGTCTTGAGAATTTGTCTTACTGGAACTCATTTCAGACTGATAAACTGACAGGAAAATTTCCAAAGTAATTTCTGACAGGAATATTATTAAGATTTCCTTTCTTTTTTAGATATAGTTCAAGAACTATATAAAACAAACATATTTAGAAAGAAAATTACTTCAAGAATTAATTTTTTAAGTAATTAATTCCTGTCAATGTAATGAAATTGGTGGAGCTGAAGAAATCTGCTGCTATCCTGTGTTCATCCTTGGCCACGCCCCCTGTGGGCCTATTTCTGAGAACATTTTATAACTATAAGGTAAAATTGTCCATTTACATAGATTGACAGAATGTTGTAAAAAACATGGTTCATATACTGGTGAGTGCTGTCCACTCACCAGTTCATTAGCTGTATTAGTGCAATGTTCAATTTAGTGAGTTCCACTTTGTAAATCCATATAATTTTACCTCTAGCTGGGGCAACCAATACTGATACAGGCAAAGTGGTGGTCCTAAAACCAATGGTAAAACAACAACTTGACACATTACTTTTGAACTTGTTACATTATAATGTGTAACTTTTCCTGTACAGTATGTATTTGTGCAGACTGTTTGCTGCCCATGCATTTCAATCCAGTTACTACTTCGGATCCATTTTTCACACATGGTTCTCCACACATATTCATTACTAGACAATAGTTTTATCTGCACGGAATTGTTTTGCATTTGTACATACAAGGACAGTAAAGTATATTTAGTCCAATCTACATATTTAGTAACATTAACATCAAACCTTAACCTGCTAATCAAAAAATAATTAAAATGTTGCAAAAACTCCATTTGAAAATTAATGTCTCTTCCCCATGGTCGAGTGGCCTCCGAAAGACATGCGTGAATGGGTGTGCCTTCGCTGAAGGTTGGGTGTCGGGCTGGCAACTCGGCACCATTAAAAAATCTACTGCCAAACATCAGCAGACTGGAGTCCCGCTGTGGGGACCCCCTAACCGGGAAAAGCCAAAAAGACAAAAAAAATGGCTCTTTTGTGATGTCCATATAGTAGGTAACCATTGTGCTTGTAAATGTACTATTTGTGAAATATCCTGGCCTGTCAGTTTTAATCGGTTTGCCATTATTTCTATATCAACTGAATTTAATGCATCTAAGCCTGTCCCTATTCCCCCTAACAAAGTATCGTACCAGGTTCTGCATCTCCTACAACTAGTAATGTCAGGAGAGAAAGAGATATTAAAATGCACTACTGATTTTTGGTAGTTTGGCCCACTACCTCACATGTTGATGGTACCCTGATTACTTGATCAAACTTGGCTGTGAGATTATTAAAAGTCCTGATACCAAAAAGGCAAGGTTGTCTTCCAATGCTTAGTGAATCTTTAATACAGACCAGTATGTTCCCCTCTTGCATCTTTATTGTAGTCCCTTTTGCAGTACTGCTTACACAGTGTAAAATTGAAAAAGTGCCCTTTCCCCCTGTTATTACAGTATTGTTTCGTAAAGATATATTTGCTTCACACTGTCAAAAATGAATATATGCTTGCCCTCTGGCTATTCTCCAAACCGTGATACTCTGATCTAACAAAAGGTTTCTAACATGGCATTTTTGTCCCTTTGGACAAGAGAAATCACTTTGAGTTTTATTTGTAGTATTAAGTATTCAGTACAACTTTATATTAGTAATATTACTTCTGTATACTTGTTCTGCTGGAGTTTCTGCTATTTCTGGTACTATTATACAATTACACAAAAAAAAAAAAACCAAGCAATACTGGTCTTGTACATTTTAAACAGATGCACTTTATGTGAAAAGAAAATACATGCATGTCACTTTTGTGACCGTCTCTTTACTGCTTTTGATTACTCCCATTTGATCTCTATGCACTAAAGTGGTTTTGTTTTTCTTTTTTTTACCTTTTGGCATCTAACAGCTTAGCTATGCTATGAGAATGGAAGACATATACCCTACTTTACTGTCTAATTTATAAGCATTTGGATTTAACTGGATGAAAGTTTTTAAAACATTTGGGAATAAAAATTTAAAAGCATTTAAGTAAGGCATCTTTCCATACATTAGATTCTGCCATGTATGCTAACCATTTTCTAAACGTAGAGTAGTGTCCTGTAAATAATTTTTTTGTTGTTGTTTGTTTTTTTGGCTTTTCCCAGTTAGGGGTCGCCATAGCGGAACTCTGGTTCGCTTATGATTGGCAGTCGAATTATATGGTGCCGAGTTGCTAGCCCGACACCCAACCTTCAGTGAAGGCATGCCCATTCACACATCTTTCGGAGGCTACACGACCACGGGGAGGACATGCAGACTCCACACAGAAGGCACTCTAGCCGAAAATTGAACAGGAGAACCTCTTACTGTGAGGCAACAACACTACCGCTGTACCACCGCAGTGTAGCTAATTGCTGTTTAAGGTCTGGAATTTCTTTCTTTAACACTTTACTAACCAGACTCTTCTTGTCTTGTAATTCTGCAAGGGCTGTCTGATATTTCTTAGTAACCTGTTCTGCTGACTCTAAAGCTCTTATGCACTTCTGAAAAAGTGTTTGTATATGTTGTCTAAACTTTCTGAATTAATGTTATCTGTCTTTTAGAAGTTTATTAAATTCTTCTGTCAGTTTACCATGAACCTCGTCCCTGTCCTTATCTATTTCGTGTTCTGCAGTGGCTTTATTCCACTTTTGTCTAAAGGGTGTAACATCATGTACAGGAGATTCTGTCAATAACTGATGTGACTGCTGTTGTAACTCTGAAATTAACATTTCACATGTGGTGAAAGGACATAACTAACATCTGGATAAAATACAAGTGTATGACCTTTGTGTGTTTTTTTAACATTAAAAGAGGTTTTCTTGCAATTCATCCTGCTAACAATGGTCTACACTATTATTTTTATGGCATTGTACACAGAAAAAAGTTTTATATGTCTTGTACAATAAACATTTACTGTTATACCATATGTTTTAATGCTCGACTATCAATTTGCCCTAAAGATTTTAAATTTGTTAATATGCTGTTTATACAAAGTCTGTAGTCAGTCTGTTCAAAATTCTATCTGGTGATTCTGACACATTAACAGTAAAACTGTTAATTCTTCTTCTTTTGGCGTTTCCCGGTTAGGGGTCGCCACAGCGGATCACCTTCCTGCTCATGATTGGCAGTGGAGTTTTACGGTGTCGAGTTGCCAGCCTGGTGCCCAACCTTCCACAGAAGGCACACATACGCACTCACACCTAGGGCTAATTTAGAATGTCCAATCCACCTACAGCATGTCTTTGGGATGTGGGAGGAAACCAGAGCACCCGGAGGAAACCCATGCAACCACAGGGAGGCTATGCAGACTCCGCACAGAAGGCACACAAGCTAAGGATCAAACTAGGGTACCTCTTGCTGTGAGGCAACAAAGCTAACCGCAGAACCACTGTGGCCACCCAACAGTAAAACTGTTACTACCATGTGTAATGGCATCCATACTGCATGTAAATACAGAAAGATCTTTCACCAGCTTTTCAAGTAACTACAGAAGTTTTCAAAGCATCTACAGTGATCAGATTGACCATCTGGGTCCCTGTGGAACTGGTAAGAGATCTTTCTGTATTTACATGCAGTATGGATGCCATTACACATGGTAGTAACCAGCCATCTAGGTCCCAGTGGAACTGGTAAGAGATAGTTTTGCATTTACATGCAGTATGGATGCCATTACACATGGTAGTAACAAAACTGTTACTACCATGTGTAATGGCATCCATACTGTGTGTAAATACAGAAAGATCTCCATGGGCCGGTCTGATCACTGTAGACGCTTTGAAAACTTCTGTAGTTACTTGAAAAGCTGGTGAAATGAAGCTGGCAGTTGCAGATTCAAAACCTGGGAACTCACCGACCTGGAGAATTTATGGCACTGCTTCCTTCCTGCATGTCATTCTCACTCCGGATCCAGATGTCTAGGGAACTGTACTGCTGCAAACTGTGGAAACTGAAGTGCCCCTACTCAGATCTCCATCACATACATAAATGTTAGCTACTGTGCTTTTAATGAAGTAACCTTGTACAGGCACCACTCCCCGTTTGAATACAGGCTGAGCTTGCTGCTGAAAAGTTATTTAATGATGAGATTGATGATGATGCCTGCTGCTGGATGCACCTTGTGCTTGTTGTTTGTTGAAACTAAAGTCTGACTAATGCACTGAACTTTGCAAACTATAACTTTTTCAGTCCTGTATTATGCGCAGTACTAATGTCTACATAACAGATGGCATGTACGATAATGTCACAGTTTTTAATGTACCAGGTTTAACTTCCCAGGCAGCATAAATGATATTTTCCAGTGTACCAGATCTAACAAAAAAATCAGATGTAACATCATACACTTTCAATGTATTTTATATAATTTTTTTATGAAAGCAGCCTTTGGAATCAAACTCAGTCTGATGTCATACTGTCTGTTAAGGTGAATTATGTGACAATTTAGGGAGTCTTTCCTGTGGGGAAATTGTTTTCCGTTTCCAACTGGTAGGGAGTTGTTTATTTCTGAACCTGGGTTTCTTATCTGCAATTCCTTGAAGCTTGCGCAGGCCATAGCATTCTGTTATACATGCAGTTGGATGCCTTTTACGTCCTCTCAGCTAACTTTAACCATTTATATGTATATATGCTAGCAAACAGAAATGTACATGCATCTAAGGAGCTATTATTTTTTACATATATTCTAGCAAACAGAAGTGTACATGCACTGTTATATTTTAGTACATATATAGTCTAACAGAAGTGTGTATGCACTGTTATAAATGTCTAAATATATATCTAGCATTTAGATCCCTCAAACACAATTACACTATTTTCCAACACTATCTCTAAAAACAAACATATGTCTATCTGTTGTGGACTAAATGTATTATGTTGACTCAAAAAAAGCATTAGTCATTTTTATTCCTTCTATATTTGGAATCACTGCAAAAAGTGATTCCACATTTAGAGTTACCAAATAACAGTCTTTCAAAGTAACACTCCCCCTTGAGAAAGTGTAGAAATCTTGTAGAAACTATTTAGGGCCCTTGAGGACAGTTTTTATCCCACCCAGAACTGGCCTTAAATGTTTTTCTACATATATCAAGAAAGGCTGGGTAAGCCACCCTCTCCCAGCCACTATAGGCCTCAGTGGGGGTTGAAAGGGATCCTTAAGCACTTTAGGCAACCCTTGAAAAACGGAATAATTGATGTTCCACAACTAAATAAATGAAACAAATCAAATGTTATTAATGACTATGCAAACATTCTTGTATAAGAAAATGAACAAAGTTTACCAACTCTGTAATATGGTCCTCAGAAATCAAATCAAAAAAAGTTCCATCAGATAAAGAAACAGTCTTTTCTCTATAATAGGAATAATCATAATTGCTTGTGGGAGTCTGCTTTTCTCTGAAGATATTCTCAGGTTTTACTCCCCTTGAGAGTATGGCAGAAGGATTTACATGAGAGGTGGATTTGGACTACAATCCTGTGAATACAGAGAGAGAGCAGATGGGTCCGACTGTATTTATCGTTTAATGGAGCTGGATGTTAATCCATTGTTATCGCAAAGAGAACTAGGTATGGGAGTAAATGCAAAGTCACTTTCTTTTGATACTACCTCTCAAAGTTGCCTTGAGAGAAATTGAAAATGACCTGTATAAACTAAAACGTATGCAGTGGCAAACCCTCCATATGGAGGCATGCCTGCATTTCTGTGCGATACCTAGACGCTTGAGAGTGTTAAAAATGCTCATATAAGGAGATGTATCGGTTGAATTGTTAAGAAAGTAGCAACTTTTAAATTTGGAATTGGGCTTTAGCTATATTCAACAGCTTATTGACTTTTTCTAACTTTTTGAAAGGGAACTTGTGGAAGAGATTATGGTGTAAACTTTCTTCTGATTCTCCCCAAGGACGCTAGTATGATAACTTTAGATGAAGTTTTGGATAATGCCTATGAATCTTGTCTCTGATTACAAAAGAGTAAAAAACTAGATCATGGCAGATTTTAAAAAAGGCCAGGTTTTTGCTTGGCCACGGACTGTGAGCATTAATAATGCATGTAGTGAAATCAGACTGAAGGAGGTACCAGTGGAGCAGCTCGGAGAGAAAACCACCAATGAAACTGAAGCCTTTGTCACGCCCCCTCAAGCTCATACTATCACTCCAGCTATGTCAGGGGGTGGATCAGAGCAACCACCAGTAGATCGTAGAAGAACCAAAACTGTTCTGCAGAATTCTTCAAGGTGGGATTTTTCGCATCCACCCCTCCCTTTACCAATCAAGCAAACAGATGCAGCAGGCAAGGGGAGGTCACTCAGCAGAGGGAGGAAGCGAAGGAGACAGCCTATGGAGGTGCTTCAGTCATCAACGATGAAACTGTTTCTACAATGAGCAAGACATCCATAGCTTTGAATATTTTGAGTAAGTCTCTGACACCTGCTCAAATAGGTTTGTTAGAATGTGATCTGTCTTTTATACCAGCACAGACAGCGGATTTTATGAATGTTACTGCTGACTTAAGGTTGTTTGTGAAGAATGTAATGTTGAAGATGATATTTTCTGCCGAATCTGAAATATGTTCACTTAACTTTCATAAGCCTAGTGTTTTTCAACCAGTTTTGATTTCCGTACTAGAGACTTTGCAGGAAATGCGAGATGGATTTATTTAAGATTTATCATGGTACTGATAAGGCTAGGAATGGTTTTCATAATCTGACTCATTCTGAATAAGCCTTACTTGAGCTGCGGAGAGATATGGATAAAGTTATTAAGTCAGCGGACAAGGGAGGTGTGGTGGTTATCCTTGATTATTCCTATTATAGAGAAAAGACTGTTTCTATAGAACAGTTTTTGATTTAATTTCTGAGGACCATATTACAGAGTTGGCAAACTCTGTTCATTCTCTTATACAAGAATGTTTGCATAATCGTTTAATAACATCTGATTTGTTTCATTATTTAGTTGTGGAACATCAATTATTCTGTTTTTTTCAAGGGTTGCCTAAAGTGCATAAGGATCCCTTTCAACCCTCACTGAGGCCTATAGTCTCTGGGAGAGGGTGGCTTACCCATCCATTCTCAACATATGTAGAAAAACATTTGAAGCGAATACTGGATGGGATAAAAAGGACACTAAATAGTTACTACAAGATTTCTACACTCTCAAGGTTGGGGCGTCACTTTGAAAGACTGCTATTTGGTAACTCGAGATGTGGAATCATTTCACAGTGATTCCAAATCTAGAAGGAATAGAAATAAAGCTTTTTTGAGTCAACATAGTACATTTAGTTCACAGCAGATAGACTTGTTATGTTTGTTTTTAGAGAGAGTGTTGGAAAATAATGTACTTATGTTGGAGGGATCGAAGTTTATACAGAAGACAGGCGCATCTATGGACACGTCATGTGCAAATAGCTATACCAATATGGTTTTAGCTTTTTGGGAAGAGCAGTTTGTTTTTCAAGGGAATGTCTTTATGGAACATATTTTATTTTATAGAAGGTTTGTGGAAGACTTTTTTTTTTGCTGTGGAGAGGATCATATATACAGTTGTAAAAGTGTTTAGAATATTTACACACCACTACTCCCTTTTTAATGTTTAAGGCTCATCATTCATTAGTTTCAACAGACTTTCGTGATGCGAGTATTGTGAAGGATGGCAGTGGGCATTTTACTACAGGGTTATATAGGAAATCCTGTAGCCACAATGTGGTCTTAAGTGACAAAGTATGCATCCACCTTACATTTCTGGAAATATCCTGGAAATATCCTGAAGAGTCAAATCCTATGCATGCCTAGGTTAAATTACCGAGATGAAGGGTTTTAAAAAGACCTTTCCAGTCTGAGAACTGCATTTCAGGAGAGAGGATATAAACCTAAAGAGGCAGAAGATGCTTGTAAGGAAGCAGTGAGTAGTAGGAGTGAGAGCGAGACCCTATTTTTCTGAAGTTGACTTGCAGGGTACTCACAGTATTGAGGGGAGTGATGCAGATAGTTGTGGATCGGGTATTAATGAACGTAATACAGCATCTATTACATTACCTTATACCAGTGACATTGAGGTTTTACATAGAGTCATAAGTACTACTTGGCCTATCCTTCAGGGAGATGATAAAATAGGGAATGTGGTACGGGTTAGACTGCAGATTAGATACAAGAATAAGAAATCTCTTAAGAGACAGCTGTGTTTTAGAACGGATTATACCCTCACTACAGTTAATCCTGATAAGCGGGGCACTAAAAGATGTCATAGATGCAATTTTTATTTCTATATCAATGCATACAATATATTTGTTCATCCTACCACCAAGGTTCCTTACGAGCTTAGTGTGTCATCAGATTGTCACACAGCTAATATAGTTTGCCTGGGTTCCTGCACAGCTTGCAAGGGTTTTTATATAGGCAAGACTAATTGTCCCTTTTTTGAAAGGATACGGGAACATATTTATAATACTTGTATGGGTGATGTTAGAAATGTCTTGGCTAAGCATATATTAGAATGTGGTCCAATACATAGTCTTATGTTTAATGTAGTAGAAGTTGTTAGAGAAAGTCCATGCCCAGGTGATTTTAGAAATCATACAGAGAAAAGGTAGTAGTGGTGGACTATTAATTTATAAGCTGATAAATTTTCTGCATTAAATGGTAAGGTTTCTTTAGAGCCTTTTCTGACATCCAGGAATATTCCCCACTTTTAGACGTTAAGGTTCTTTAAGATAGAGATGTATTTTAATGATCTGTACTGCTGTGGTGTTTTTTACTCGAATGGTTTGAAGCAGCACTGTTTAGTCTGAAGCACTAACCTCCTTTGTTTTCTTCTATTAAAAGCAGTTTTAGTTTTATTGCCTGCCATTGTTTCTGTGTTGGAGCTTTTATTTTACAGTATTTAATTTGTTGCTTTGACACAGCTAATTTCTTGTGGGAGTCTGCTTTTCTCTGAAGACTTATTTAAATTAACTGCTCCTATATTTAGGGTCCATACCACAGCATCAAAGTGTCAAAACTTCGAATGTTATAAAATCAAACCCAAAAAGTACAGTTTTGTACCTACCATAAATGTAGATGTTCGAAGATCCACATTGCTGCAGTCCTTACATATGGGTAGTCCGCTGTCCTCGGTCGGCCCGAATACCAAAGTATTAGGCTGACGTCGGTCAAGGCGCTTAAAACTGACATCAGGACGTCAGGGTACAAAAGCGCATGACCGACGTCATATCCTCAGTCTTTTCTTGCCCCAGATGTCAGAAGGCCCTAACAAGAAAGGCCAAAGCCAAAAACAGCAAAAATAACCAACCACCCTGCACTAACCATATTTACAATATGTACAACCCAAACCACACCACCACATCTAAATACAGAGGGAAGGAGGGTAAATTGGACTGCAGCAATGTGGATCTTGAACATCTACATTTATGGTAGGTACAAAACTGTACTATGTTCTTCATCTCACATTGCTGCAGTCCTTACATATGGGTAGAATCCCAAAGCAGAGGTAAGGGAGGATGGCAAAACTATAAAGCATTAGGGGCTGCCAAAATGCCCTGTAAAATTGCAGTGGCAAATCCAGCCTTAGATTTAGAGTAAAGTGGAAGGTGGTAATGCTTAGAGAAAGTATGCACTGAACTCCAAGTAGCTGCTTCCAAAATATCTTTAGTAGCCACCCCCCTTAAAAAAGCTGTAGAAGTGGCAGTAGCCCTAGTGGAATGAGGCCTAATCCCGAGAACCCAAAGCAAAAGAAACAAACAACTGCTGAGACTGCCTGAACCCTTTAGTTCTGCTCAAATAATATCGCAACTGTCTGTGTATATCCAAAGTGTGCAAAATCCTCTCCCCTTTATTTTGGGGGTTTGCATAAAAAGTAGGCAAATGAATAGTTTGGTTTAAAGCCACACTAGAAACCACTTTAGGCATGAAAGAAGGGTTAGTACGCAAAGACACCCTATCCTTGTGAAAAATTAAGAAAGGCTCAACCGCCATAAGGGCCTGTAATTCAGAAACCCTTCTCGCAGAGGTAATGGCCAACAAAAAAGCAGTCTTCCATGATAAATATTTCAACTCTGCAGTTACTGCAGGCTCAAAAGGTTGTAGAGTGAGTTTCTCCAACACAAAATTGAGATCCCAAGCAGGAGTAGGAGCTCTACGTGCGGGTCTTTTATTCTTTGCCCCTCTAAGGAATTGCTTAAACAAAGGATGAGAAAATAATGGTGGGTCACAGTCATAGTAAGCAGAAATTGCTGCAGCATGAACTTTTATAGAGGAGAAGGACAAACCTTTGTCCAATAACTCAGTAAGGTATTGAAGAGCAACACTTAAATTAGGTTTAGAAACATCAAAGTCCTTTGCTGTACTCCAAAATAAAAATCTCCTCCATTTATCTGCGAAACTTTCCTTGTACTAGGCCTTCTGGCCTCCAAAATAACATTCAAAACTTGTTGTGGAAGCTGAGACCCTCCAGGGTTTAAAACAGAATATGCCAGGCTGTTAGATGTAGAGAGTGAAGTTTGACATTGAGTAAATGACTGTTCTCCTGAGACAGCAGGTGAGGAATCAAGGCAAAGGCCATGGAGGCTCCCAGACTTCTCAGTAATGAGTACCAGTGCTGTCGAGGCCAATCCGAGCTATTAAAATCATGTTTGGCTTGTCCTGTCTGACCTTCAGGAGTACCTTTGGGAGGAGAGGCAGAGGTGGAAAGGCATACACGTGAAGATTGCTCCAAATGAATGAGAGAGCATCCACTTTCCAAGCTGTGGGATGAAACCTTTTGTGCAAAACTTTGGCAGCTGGTAATTTAGTGGAGAAGCGAACAGATCTATGTCTGGAGTTCCCCATAACACTGTCAATTTCTGAAATACATGAGGACCCAATTTCCACTCGTGGGGATCCATAATTTGCCTGCTCAACACATCTGCTAAGGAGTTCTGTGCTCCTGGCAGAAACCTTGCCTGAAGATTTAGCTGTAAACTGAGAGCAGTCTCCCACAAAATCATTGCCTGTCTGCATAGAGGATATGAATGCGTCCCCCCTTGCTTGTTGATGTACCACATGACAGTTGTGTTGTCTGTTTGAATCAACACCTGCCCTGGAAGAAGTAAATCCTTGAAAGCTATCAATGCAAATTGGACTGCTAACATCTCCTTCAAGTTGATATGTAAATGTTGAAGTCTGGCAGGCCACGTGTCTTGTACCTATTTTCCATTTAGATGAGCTCCCCAAGCTTTGTCTGAGGCATCTGTCGTTAGAATCTGACTCGCCTCTGGTCGGGTCACAGAGAGTCCCTTGTTTAGGTGACATTCCTGAGCCCACCACAAAAATTCCTTTTGAATGCAAGGTATTATCTGAATGACAGTGTCCATATCTTGGCAGTGCTGCGCCCATACATTTTGAGATACCATTGTAGCTTCCTCATATGCAGTTTGGCATTGGGAAGTACCAGAATACAAGATGCCATGAACCCCAAGGCTTGAAGGACTGTCCTTGCAGTCAGCCTGGACTGACGAGACAATTGGTGGAAGTAAAGAGAAAGATTCTTTTGTTTGTCCGGGGTCAAAAGGCCATCTGGGATGCTGTATTCAGTCTCACACCCAGAAAGCACATGTCCTGAGAGGGTACTAGACTGGACTTTATTTCGTTCACAGAATACCCCAGGCATCTTAACACTGCCATCACATACTGTAAATGATGAAGAAGTTCGTCCTTTCCTTGGGCCAGAATCAGGCAATCGTCCAAATAAGGATAGATTTGTATTCCTCTTAGCCTGAAGAAAGCTACCACACTCTGGGCGCAGTAGATAAGCCAAAGGGCAATGCAGAGAACTGATAATGAGAAGTCCCAGCCCGCAGATACTTCCTGCAACTGGGCCTGATAGGAACATGAAGGTAAGCCTCCTTGAGATCCAGAGTCACCATCCAGTGATCTTTGCCCAGCAGAGGTAAAAGCTGTTGTAACGTCAACATTTTGAACTTGGGAATGTCCAGATATGTGTTGAGGATAGATAAATCCAAAATTGGTCTCCCTTTGGTACTAGAAACAGGCGAGAATAAAATCCTAGGCCCACTTCTGGCAGAGGGACCGGTTGTATGGCCCCTATTTGAAGTAGTAGAGAAATTTGTTTGTGAGCCTCTAGTCTTTGCTGAGGAGGAACGCCTGGCATGCCTTTGAAAGGAGGCAAGGTATGGAAATAAAACTTGTAACCTTGGTGTATGATATCCAATACCCATTTGTCTTGGGTAATCAAAATCCAATTTTCCTTGAAGAGTGCCAACCTTCCTCCCAAAGAAGGATCTGGCAGCTGAAAAAGTAGGTCATTGGGCCTGTTTACGAAAGGACTGGCCCCTGCCCTCACCCGAAGATTGTGCAGGTGAACTCCCTGTTCTAGGTCTGAAAGAACTCTGAGCTCTGCCCCTACCACGTCTAGATCTACCCCTAGACTGAGAATCATAAGTAGGATACGTCCACCCCTTAGCAGGCCAATTCCTACTAAACTTCGGAGGCTGAACTTGCAAAAAATCTTTAACAGCCTGCATAGACTTAGCCTTGTCTTCCATTTTCTTCAAGACTGACTCCACAGGTGAACCAAACACATCAGACTGCAAAGGAGCATCCAAAATCCTTGTCTTAACATGGTCAGATAAATTCTGATCCTTCAGCCAGGCATGCCTGTGAAGAACTGAACCAGTGGCAGCCACCCTAGACGAGGCCTGCATAGCATCAAAACCACATTGCAAAGAATGCTTACCCACCTGTGCAGAGACATGCACCAAATCTTGTAATTCTTTACACTCAATGCCTTCCGCCAGAGCATCCACCTTAGACTTCAATTGAGAAAGAAGAAAATTTTGATATTTCAGCATATGAAACTGGCAATTCAAAGCCCTCATAGCTAAGCTAGAAGAGGTATAGACCTTCTTTCCCCATCTATCCAAAGCTCTGGCCTCTTTATCTAGAGGAACCGGATTTTTTACAACAGAGGCCTTGACACCCTTAGGTCCCTGACTAATAGTTTCTGGGTCTGCTCTAGGACTCTTATAAAGATATTTATGAGCCTCAGGCACCCTGTAATACCTATCCGGTTTAACAGGCGCAGGAGGCAGAGAATCAGGATTAAGTGAAGCCTCTGAAAACACATCTTCCACAACATCCAGAACAGGAGGTATAGCCAAGGGCCTATGTTGGGGTAAAAGCAAAAATTCCCTAAGCCTTTTCCGAGAATCAGAGAAGTCCTGACCTTCCCACTTAAAATGTTCCCTCATAGAATGAAGTGTCTCTGAAAAGAAAAATCCTCTGGAGGAGAAGCAGAAGGAGTGGAATCATCTGCATCAGAATCAGAATAAGGAGAGTACTCCTGCAAGTCTTCAGCCAAGACTCTGAAACATACGAAGGCTGCTCAAAACTTCCCAACTCTGGCTCCACCCTAGGCCTCTTATCAGGAGGGGGCAAAGAACCTCTAATTAGAGTAATCAAATCTTCTGCCATTTTAAGCATGTGCTTCTTAGGCACAGACCCTGCTGAACTAGGAGTGACACCAACAGAAGCTAAACCTGGCCTGCCTCTGGGAGAAGCCTTGGAAACAGAAGGAGGCCTAACCACCCTAGGAAGGGAGGGAGTACAGTAACCTGAGAAGCCCCTTCAGCCTGACCTGCCTCTTGAGAGGCCACATCCTGCAAAATCAAAGTCTCCCCCTGAGACTCCAGAGAAGTCTCCGTCGGAACCACCGGTTCCACTGAAGCCTCTAAAGAACCGGCGTCCGAACGGACGACTCATCTTGCCTGGGTTTAACTGTTTTGTCTTTGCGCTTCTTCGAAGCGCCGGAGAGTCCGACGGCATATTATAATTGCACCGCCATCAAGACCAGCCTAGCACAATCTAACCTTCGCTTAATAGTGCGCTTATTGAACCTAGCACAAAAGCGACACCCAACAACGGTGCTCAGGCCCCAAACAAGGAATGCACAAAGAATGATAATCCTATGCGTATCTGTTTCCCACAAGAAATACAGTTATTCACTTTTCTGACATCCGGTAATACACTGAGGCAAGAAAAACAAAATATTCCCAACGGGTACTTAGCCAACTTGGATTCGGTCTGAAACTCCGAACTCGAAAAATTTCAGAACGCCAAACGGCACTTGCAACGCTGCTTCTGCATCGGACCATGCGGCAAAAAGACTGAGGATGGCGTCGGTCATGCGCTTTGTACCCTGACGCCCTGATGTCAGTTTTAAGCGCCTTGACCGCCGTCAGCCTAATACTTTGGTATTCGGGCCGACCGAGGACAGCGGACTACCCATATGCAAGGACTGCAGCAATGTGAGATGAAGAACATCTGCAAAAGCTGAAAACCCCAAAGACTGAGAACAGCAATTTTTATCCCTGGGAAAAAAAATCGCTGTTCCAGTACAAGAAGCGAAACACACTAACACTACAAACTATTTCTAATGTGGGTGGCTATGTTCCCCACACCCCCCTACTTAAATATACCAACTCCAAAATCAAAATCGCACCACAGTGGAGGAAATAGCGAAGATGCGGAAACGGCCCACTAAATTCTTTCCCTGGGCAAGAATTCGATGTTCAGCGGCTTCGATATTTTCAGTCTTCAAACTTTCAAATTCGAGGTTTTGGTGTTCGAACTTTTCAGCATTCGAGCTTTTGATAAATACCCTATATTTACTGTACCTATTTTGTTTTGCTTTTTGGGGGGTGAGTTTTGGGGTTCCACTTGTCTTTGCTATTATAATATATATTTATTTGTATTTGGCATATGTACTGTTTCATTACTATGAAATATGTTGTTTATTTATATAGTGGTATTTTGTTTTCATTGCAAGCTGTGTTCATTACACCAAGGTATCACTGGAACATGTTACATTTCAGCATACTATCCTATATTCTTTATTATCAGAATGCTGCAGTAAATGTTGAGAAAGGTGCTAAACCTTTTGTCTTTTATAGAAAAGATGCATTCCGCTTTTTGGAGAAGCATCTATTGTATCTGCAGTTGCTGTGTGTCATGGGCATTTTTGCCCATGATCTTACCACAGCAATCCATGCAAATTACACAGCTGTACCAAGTTCACCATTCTTACTCCTGCAGTAGCCTTAGCTACACAAATACATCATCACAGCTTACACTGACCGGAAGGATGAAGGATAAGGCTCCAGGAACCCCTGGAGAAGGGTCCTAGCAATGCCAGTAAAGGACCTGGAAAAGGAATCCAGTTTATAACACCTTATAAAAGTATGCACAGAGGATCATGTTCATAGGCTAGCTGCCCCTGTGGGCCAGGTTTCCTTTTTGTGCTCAAAATAACCCATCCCATTTGGTTACAGATTGGCCTTAGCCATACCATGGTCGATAAATATAGGTCACCCTTTATAACTATAAATGGGATTATTGCATAGATAATTTGAGGAAACCCATGCATGGAATAAAGCATTTAGGAGTGGCCTCAGTCCATTAGTAGCCCAGGGAGCAATCCTGGAGTAAATGTTCAGTCACATCCATAGATTTAAGCTGCACCTGAAAATGGACAGAGGTGAACTTTATTTTATGCGGATGAGGAGCTGTTCCACAGCAGTGGTATCCTTTGCAAAATATACCCGTCCCTCCAAACTGCTGATGTTGCAGGAGAGATTTAGATTCCTAGACAGAGTATTTCTGATACTGTATGACTTGCTGATGTGCAGAAACTCCATCAGTACTGGATGCCTTGTATGCCAAACGCAGGTCACCTCTTAGCAGACTGTAGGATATGGATTACAGTGATAGGACATGTCATTTACAACTGGTATCCTTTTAGTAAAGTACCTGTGTAGGGATTCCAGTTGTTGCATGTGTCTGGACAGATGCATGCCAGAAGGACATGATGTTCAATGACTGGCCTAATGAGTTTGAGTAAAGAGGGAACGTAACATCCCTAGATCTACACACAATCCCTTTGTTTATCAGCTGTGCAATATAGAAGGACTTTCTTACAACAGTGGGCACATGTTGGTTAAAAGCTAGGTTACTGCCCACTTAAGTTCCCAAATCCTGAACAACTGGCTCAACTCTTACGGGAGTTTTGTCTATATAGTAGTTCCATGGAGTAGAGGACTTAACCACAGGATACAATAATGCATTTTTCGGCATTTAGTTTCAGATCATGATTTTGAAACCAGTTATTTATTTGAGACAAACCTTTTTGCCGGATGGCTAAGCTGTGTTGCTGCCTCTAGAGTGGTTTGAGACCAGGTCTTTCCAGTTTGCAGTCATAGGAGCCAAGGCTCTAGTAGAATGTGCCTTGATACTGCCTGGTATAGATTTTCCATGGTGGGAATAACAAAAAGCAAGCTGAGGACAATTTCAAAAATCAGTTTCTACAAAGGTTGTCCTCTCTCGTCCCATCATAAGAAATAAACGGGTGGTCTGCTTTTCTAAAACACTTAGTTCTGTCAAGATAGCACCTGAGCTGCCTATGCATGTCCAGAGTATGTAAAATCCTTTCTTTCTGGCTCTGATGATCTGGATAGAACACAGATTGATGGCTTGATTCAAAGTAAAGTCTGAAAGAACTCTGGGCATAAATAAGAGATTTGTTCTTAATGTGACCCTACCTCTATGGGAATTCAGACAGGGTTCACCCACCATGAAACCATGCAACTCAAACACTCTCGTTACACATGTCGGTGAAATAAGGAGTCGCCAATGTGATGAACCTTCAAGCAGCCTGATGAGCTGGTTCAAAGGGAGACAGTTAATTTTTCCAGCACAAAGTTAAGCTCTCAAGAAGGAGCCACCCATTTCCTAAGTTGACTAAGATAGAGTCCTTTCAGAAACTGCTGTACCAAAAACAGAGAAGAAACAGAAGGATCAATGGGCAGACATGCTGAAATGGCCAATAGATAAACAGAGGCAAGATCAGAGGAATGTAACAAATATTTAAGAACCAGCATACAAATCCCTGACAGCACCCTGGCTATTGGCTAAGCACCAACAAGAAAATTGTTTCTTCTTGCCAATGTAAGATTTACTAAGTTTACTTCTATCACGTTTTCTTCCTTCCTTTAGCACCAAATGCACATCCTCATGAAAGAAGTGCCTACAACAGAAACTAGAAAGGTTTACTTAAGAGACCCTGAAACAAAGGAATGTAACTGGAGATCCTGTAGAGGTATTAGGAATATTTCTGAAATTCTATGAAAGTCTCGATAAAGCAGACAAATATGAAAATCAAGAAATGGTACAAATGGAAATATTTATGGAAGAATTAAGCCAAGGTCAGAGGTAGATGAGGCTCAATTACCAACAATTGAGATAGGAAGAGAAGAGATAAAAATTGTGATGTACAACCAATCTACAGGAAAGTCCCCGGGAATATATGGTATTCCGATGCAAGTTTTTTAGCTGGGAGAAAAAAACTGATAATGATCAGGAAGGTTCTGTTTAACGGTATTTTAAGAGAAGGAAAAGTACCAACATCCTGGAAGAAAGCAGTGGTAGCTGTAATACCATCAGATCCAGCTTCACACAGGTCCATTTCAATATGATTATAAAGTGCTCACCTAGAAAGGCTAAAAGAATGGCAAAGGTAATGCCAAAACTGATAGATCTGTATTAATCTGGTTTTGTGGAGGGGAGGCAAACATATGACAACATTAACAGAACAGTGATGATCCAGAGGGAAGCAGAATGCAAGAAAATGCCATTGTTGTTGGTGGGTCTTGCTACAGAGAAAACATTTGACAGAGTAAGCTGAGACTTTGAGTAGGACAATGGAAGCATTTGCATTTCTTGAAAAAAATTCTAAGGTTGATTAGGAGGATATTTGAGGGATATGAGGCAAAACTTTAAGTGGGTGAGGTCCTCTCTGATTATTTCTGCTTGAGCAGAGGAACCAGGCAGAGGTACCCTCTTTCCCCTTTATTATTTGCATTATATTTAGAACCACTGGCAAAGAAAATAAGGGACTCCGAAATTCAAGGATATAATTGGTATGGTAGTCGAGAAAAGCTGGCTTTATTTGCAGATATTATTTTATACCTGACAAAACCAGAAAGACATTACAGTGTTGTGGAACATTCTGAGACAGTTTCAGATCTTTTCAGGATACAAAATGAATGAAGCTAAAACAAAGGCAATAGCAGTAAATTATGTACCCACACACAAATTGGTTCAGGAATATCCATATTTACGGGGACATGAAAAAATGAAGTATTTAGGAGTATAAATTAAAAATGATTCTGGTGTGGCAGCTAAGGATAGACTAAACAAAAGATAATACACTGAGAAAATGGAAGCTTTGTTATATGGATAATAAGATACAAGCAGTTAAAATGTTTTTTGTCCCATTAGTCATACACAAGTCAGGCATATTTTAATCAACTAGAGGAGAAGTTGTGGATAGCAATTAATAAAGAGCTGAAGGACTTTATCTGGGAGGGAAGATGGCAAGAGTCAAGTGGGATAAGCTGATTCTTCCAGTAGAACATGGCAGATTGGGTTTACCCAATTTGACGGGGTATTTCAGATCTACACGGTTAAGACTCCTATACACAGAACAAGCAGAAAGATGAAACAAGAAAACTCATCTCCCTCTTCTCTCAAGGAGGGTGGGTTAGAGGAGTAGGCTAGGAGGAATGTAGAGATGGATGAAGTTGGCGGGAAGTTATGGTGGTAAAGATGTTATGTGATATATGATCAGCCATGATCTGACTTCTATTGACTGATGGACTGCCCCTAGCACCTGAATCCTGGTGGGTGGCTCACTGAAACACTCCCTGAGTACCGTGGAACCAAATGATGGCTCCTCCTTTAGATGCCACATCCAATTTGTAGTGTGGGAAAGAATTATGCGGACTAAGTAGCCGCGAGCACAAATTGGAGCATATAGCGAAATGGAAAATGAAAAGCTATAGCTAGTAGTAGCCAGCTCTATAGAATGAGCCAAGATGAGAGCTGTAAGTTGCTTATCGAAGAAGAATAGCCTGAGCTATCACAATCTCACAGATCCATTTTGGTATAGCTTTGTGGATGGGTTTGACCAATTTATTATCTGAGAAGGACACAAACAACTGGTCTGGGAAAAAACAGACAGAGAACAGACCTTTGGGACAAAGGATGGATTAGGTGATAGTCTCTATCCCCGTGGAAATCAACTGGGGTGGTTTAATAGATCACAGGGCTTGAAGCTCTGAAACTCTTCTCAGGCATTGAAAATTAAAACTAAAGTAATTGCAAGACAGATATTTATTTTAATCACATGCAGCAGCCGGGTTCTCAAAGGGAGTTGAAAGGGGCTAAGCACCAAAATCAGATCCCACGGAGGCAAAGATAATGAAAAACTGGGGTCTTAACAGGCCCAAGAAACCCTAATGAAAGTTTCATTGCATCTGCTGCTCATCAATGGAGGAGGATCCATTCGTGGAATTTAGAGATAGCCGCTCCTTTAATTGGTAGATAGTAGAGACAGAAGATCAAGTTGATTAAACAGGGATGTTAAGAAATTGGGAACCTCTGGGATATAGGCAGGATAGGGTGAGGTCCTTGAGTTCTAGTTCAGATAGCAAACCCCAATTACTTCTACTGAGGTACAATTTGTTATGGTTGGTTTGTAAATAAGATATTTGAAGATAAAAACTTCCGGTTCAGTGGTCTAGTCTAATCCAACTAACTAGTGAAGCCAAGCTGTCAATTTCAAAGATCATGACTGATGCTGATGTCCCGACTGATGAATTGAATCCGAATTAGTAGGCCCAAAGTAAACGGATCGCCCACCGTGATGCTTCTTCAGGTAAGGAAACCATACCTGATGAGGCCAGTATGGGGCAATATCATCAGTTATGACCCCAATTGAGAAATTTTGAAATTTTTTTGGAGGAGAAGAGAATCGGATGGAAGATGGCATAAAGTGTTGGCTGTGGTTGTGCTAGAGCATCCATCATCATAGCTGGTACTCCCTGATGTAGGATCAAGGAGAGAAGGCACTTGGTGTTTAGTGGAGCGAGTGGAGGTCGTGCGAGGCAGGCTGCCCCCCCCCATCCTGAAAAAACCCTGAGCTGCTACTGTTTGGTTTAGACCACTCGTGAGGAGAGAGAATTGTCCTGCTCAATTTGTCTGCCAATATGTTTGATTTTCCTGAATGTGGGTCACTACCAAGAGGCAGCAAGACAGACTTTGACCAATTGAATGTAATCCCAGGCAGCCACCCAGGATATGGTGGCTTTGAGGTTGTCCATTATATGATGCCTGGTGGTGGTGGTCAGGAGAGAGTCAGGCCAGATAGATAGGAAACACTTGTCCAAGAAGACTTTCAGGCCACTACTGCACAACACTTGCGACTGGTGAAGGGCTGGGGTGAGTGGTAGACCCAGGGGGGCAACATTGGTAATGACTGATGACCAGGCGGAAGCAACTGCATAACGCCCTCCTGACTGATGTATCGCGGGTATGTGATAATAGTCCTTGAGGTCTATGAGCACATCCAAACATCCTTTCTCCAACAATGGGAGAATGGATTGTAACGGACCATTTCCAAACAAGGAGGACCCATCAAAGGGAGGGCGGCGAGAACTGACTGAAGGCCTCCGCGACTGCTGAGAAAGGAGCCCCCCCTGTTGTCAGCGTGAGCCACGCTTGGCCAGTCTTGTCAAGTATCAGAACCCTTGTAGGAAATAGGAAAATGAGCCAGCCGGACGAAGTTAGAAATTGGACGCTAAGAAGGAAAAACTGAGCTAACCGACAGGATAGGCTCAGGAGAGTTACCCGAGACAAACACCTCCCCTTAAACCAGATAACTCTGAAGAATGGTAAAACTACAATAAAGTAAAGTAGCCTGGTAAGGGTTACTGATAATTCAGGTGTCAGGGCGTCTACTGCAGCTTCTTAGGATCATAGATCATGCCAGTCCACGGGACGATCCTGTTGTATTGTATAGATGTCCTGTTGTATAGCAGATGCCACTCACCATGGCATCTACAGCAGGACGCCAGCTCTACGGATCTCCTTCAAAGAGCAATTTGGACGCCCCACGGACTGGCCTGGTTCACACACTCTTTGACAAACTCCACAGCAAACTAAGGCAAGAAGCTCAAGGGCTAGCGGCAAGAGGAGGAGGAGGGCACCAGGAGGCCCCAAAGGCCTTGAGGAGCACTGACTCATCAGCAGAGGGGTTTGGAGATTGGGAGCTCAGTAGGCCTTCTCTACAAGATGTCTGCAAAAGACATCATCCTGAGGACGATCATTGGGACTCCTGCATCATCATAGACTCTGGACACATCAGGATCAGTCCAGAGTCCTTCCTCTTCACGCGCTCTTTCTCTCACCTGGATTCCTCCCTCCTCCTCCTCTGCCTCCAAGAGGAACCGAACCCCCAGGAGGGGGAACCCCAAACCTCAGGCCCAGGGGCTCCGCTGACTACGGGGCCTAGGACCCAGACTGACCCTCACCAGTCGCTTCAGGAAGAAGCTGAGAGATGGCCCGGAGATGGCAAAGGGACCAGGCTAAGGCACTCCTCATAGCCCTGAAAGCCGACCCCAGATCCTGGGACCTCCTCCTCTCGGAGCCATAGCAGCAGACGGCAATCCCGCAGCTGAGCACCCGAGGGGAGCTTTGAACCGAAGCATAGGTCCGAAACTTCACCCCGGTCCAGCCGAAGAAGTCAGTGGTACCAAACCGGACCCGAAGCCGGGTTGAGGCGGACCGGGCCGACCATCTCCATCTCCATCTGCTCAATAGCATCGAGAAGCGGCCTCGGCCGGGGGAGGAGGGAAGCCCGGGGATGGGCATCGAGCACTAAAGCCAAGCCTAAAACAACTGGCAAAACGAACGGATTTTGGAAAGACTTTGGGGAACTGTCTCCCTTGAGGTCCCTGGATTCGAGTCCGACATCCATATCCGAACTGAGAGGATATACTGAGGTTAGGTTCTGAGGCTCTCCAGCCCCAAAGGACTGGGGACCTTCGGCGATTATACTCGCCGATTATTATCCACCGAGGAATATCTATGGACCGAGGAATATCCGAGGGCACGAGGAGAGGAGGGAAGAGGAGGCGGGCAGCCTTGAGTCGGCTCGAGACCCGGTGGAGCGTGCCCGGTTCCGCGATGACCTGCCAGCCCGCCATCGGAGCCAATGGGATCGAGACTGGTGACATTGAGGAGACCGTGACTTCTGACTGCTTGTCCTTGAAGTCCACCGAGCCCAAGGCCTAAGTCTTTTGTCTTTTGGCTGCCGATCCGACGGACCTCGGGCCGCCTTCTTCTTTTTGGTTGGAAGGAGAGGATGCTAGAGCTTCTCAAGGAAGGAGGGTGATGGTTAAGCTAAGAATCCTACCCTTTTTTCCTCCTGAGGACCCTTTTTCCTGAAAAACGCGCTTGTGACTTTGACTCAAATGTTTGCTTAAACACAAAAAACAATAACAGGTGATATCCGTGATTGACATCTTAACATTTTAAATTACATTTTTGCATTGAAGAAGAAGGAAGAGGTTTTGACTGGACATTATGAAAAAAATGCAGAAATTTTCTGACAAGAAACAAACACAAAGTTTAGGGTTTTTACTTAACTGACTCTACAAAATCAGTTTAGAACTGCCATACAAACATCCAAGCAACAAGAACTCAAGGGGATCTGAAATCCCAAAAACCCATCAGAATGTAGGCGAGATAGGATCACATAACATCTATATTTCAAAGTGGAAAGGGATGATGCTGAAATGGGAGGGGGGGCTCAAGAAACAAGGAGAGAGTGGGATTCTGAATGCAGGCCTTTAAGGAGAACAGCAATTGTCATACAGAATATTAATTTCCATAAAGTAGCAGAAAGTATTCTAAGAACTATGCCAACACAGGATTGGAGAAAGGAGATTCTGCCAACAGGGATGACTACAATTAAGAATATAGACAACAGGCAAGAGTGGGCTTGAATTTATTGGAGAAAACTAGCAAAGGAACCAAGGAACTGGGAGCAAATAACCGGAGAGGGAAAGATGATAGAATGGGAAGACGCCAAGAATTTATTTGGACTGCAAGTTAGAGACTGCCTTCCCTATCATGGATTGATAGAAGAGTAAGGCAAAGAGAAATAAATAAGGGGGGAGGTCCTAAATGACAGACCAGCACTGGTAGTTTTTAGTAGAATTTAGAACAGAAGATGCTATTAAAAAAGATAATTAGCAGAGCATATAAAACACTGCATGATTAACTATAAGAATCAATCAGAGGAGGTTAGAAAGGATTTAGAAGAGAGATTGGATAAGTAATTCAAAAAGAAACAATGGGAGGATATATATAGCTCTCCCAAACATGCAACAAAGTCTAGCAGACTTAGGATTTTTAAATGGAAATGTTTGCATTATACCCAAAGTAGACTCCAGAGAATTCTTCCTCAGGCAGACAGCAAGTGTTGGAGGTGTGAGAGGGAAGAATGAGGTAATTGGGAACACATTTTCTGGGAGTACAATGAATTGGCAGACTTTAAGGATTCCCTGCTGGATGCACTGTTGGTGATGCTGGGTGGGCAGACTGGTCTGATGAGGGAGATGATTTTTCTGAGCTACGATAGACAATCAGAATTGCCTAGACATGGTAAGGCTTTGCCGTGTCTAACAATAGTGGCGGCCAAAAAAGCACTTACTAGAAAATGGAAATCAAAATCTAAACCAACTATACTACAAGTAGTGACTATAGTAACAGAGATAAAACAACTGGAAATGGGATCTTCAGAAAAGGATAGATAGAAAAAAAATGGGAACAGAATATACAAGGGGTAGAAGGAGGTATAAAAGGTGGCAGGACTTACATGAGCTATGTAAAGTTTGACTGAAAAAGACTGGGTAGATTATAAGTGATGTTTGCAACTGAGAGTGTACCACTATGGTTTCTGATGTAAAATGCTTGCAACTAGGATTGTGTCAGTGTGGTTTGTTTCCATTTGTATAAATGTACAATTGCCTCTGTAGTAAGTGATGGTTTAATAAAGATGCTTCTTGTTTAAAAAAAAAAAAAAAGGCAGGAATTGAATAATTTATGTAATGTTGCTTAGGTTATATGACACACAGCAATATATGTGAAATATGTTTATGTTAATATAGTTTGATTACTTTTATATGAATGTAAATTTTGATAATTCAATAAAGGTGTTTGGGAAAAAAATGAAAGATGTCTAAAAGGTATCCAAAGTGAATCATCCACGCAGTTGAAGTTATTTGAGAATGGGGCATATCAAAGTCCCCCTGCCTTGTGTTAGCAGCTCCAGTATAAGAGAAAGCCTGTGGTAATTACCCTTGACTACTTCAATAAGTAAGGAGAACTAATGTTACCTGGGGCAAAAGGCAGTCACTACAATGATTTCTGGGGAGTCTTTCTGAATCTTCTTAATTACCATGGAAATCAGTGGAAAGGGGAAAATGCGTAAATGAATATTCCTGACCCTGGGAATTAGAATGCATCTGATTTCCAGGCCTGTCTGCAAAGAGTTCTTGTATAGCATTTGTTTACTTGTCTGTTTTGCAAGAAAGCAAACAGATCCACTTGGGGTATTCCCCACAGGTAGATCAATTCCTGGAAGGCCTCCACATTCAGTTTCTACATGTGAGGGTCTGTCCTGGTCCTACCCTGCTTGCCAACCACTACATTTAGCTCTAATGCAATGCAAGATGCTTGGATGGTTAAACCATGCTAAAGAGCTACCTCCCTAGACATCACCCCCTATTTATGTACCACATGAATGTGGTGTTCTCTAATCACCTGCAGAGGTCCTGGGGACCACAGATGAAGATATTTAACAGCACAGATCACAGCTAACATCTCTTTCAGATTTATGTGCACTGGTCTGTCTGTACAGTTCCCACAGGCCTTGCACTTTTACCCCTATAGAAACTGCTCAGATCACAGCTAACATCTCTTTCAGATTTATGTGCACTGGTCTGTCTGTACTGTTCCAACCGGCCTTGCACTTTTACCCCTATAGAAGTTGCTCAGATCACAGCTAACATCTATTTCAGATTTATGTGCACTGGTCTGTCTGTACAGTTCCCACAGGCCTTGCACTTTTACCCCTATAGAAACTGCTCAGATCACAGCTAACATCTCTTTCAGATTTATGTGCACTGGTCTGTCTGTACAGTTTCCACAGGCCTTGCACTTTTATCCCTATAGAAACTGCTCACCAATAACAAATTAGAGGCATCTGTAGTTTCAGGTTGACTTGGGACATGAACAGAAAAGTGGGAAAACTGGATTTTCAGCCATTTGCTGTCTCCACCAGTACACTTTTTTTTTTTTTTTTTTTTTTGATAAAGCCCAACATTGGAATGTGAAATTCTAGAGGATGAGAATGTTTGGATCCGTGTGTTTAAAAAAATACTGAATTTTTGTCATGTAACCTGGTGAGAAGAATCACAGAAGCCAAAAACCTAAGACCCGGAGATACAGTGGATATAAAAAGTTTATACACCCCTGTTAACATGCCAGATTTTTGTGATAAAAATCACAATGAAACATTTCAAAACTTTTCCCACCTTTAATGTGAACTTTAACCTGTACAATTCAACTGGAAAACAAGCAAATCTGTTAGGGGAAAAATATAAAAAAATAAAACTCACAATAAGCTGGTTGCATAAGTGTGCACACCCTTAAACTAATACTTTGTTGAAGTACCTTTTGATTTAATTATAACATTCAGTCTTCTCGGGTAGAAGTCCATCAGCATGGCACATTTTGACTTGGCAATATTTGCCCACTATTCCTTGTAAAAGAACTCCAAATCTGTCAAATTGCAAGGGCATCTCCTGGGCACAGCCCTCTTCAGGTCACCCCACAGATTTTCTATTGGATTTAGGTCTGGGCTCTGGCTGGCTTGGCCATTCCAAGACTTTAATTTTCTTTTGGTGAAACCATTCTTTTGTTGATTTGGATGTATGCTTGGGGTCATTTTCATGTTGAAAGGCGAAATTCCTCTTCATCTTCAGCTTTCTAGCAGATCCCTGAAGGTTTTAGGCCAAAAGTGACTGGTAACTGGAACTGTTCATAATTTCCTACACCTTGAATAAAGCCCCAGTTCCAGCTGAAGAAAGGCAACCCCCAAAGCATGTTACTGCCACCACCATGCTTCACCGCGGGGATGGTGTTCTTTTGGTGATGTGAAGTGTTATTTTTGCGCCAAACGTACCTTTTGGAATTGTGGCCAGAAAGTTCAACCTTGGTCTCATCAGACCATAATACATTTTCCCCACATTTTTGAGAGACTTGATATATTGTTTTGCAAATTTTAGCAGGGCCTGGATGTTTTTCTGTGTAAGAAAAGACTTCCATCTTGCAATCCTACCCCATAACCCAGACATATGGAGAATACAGGAGATTGTTGTCACATGTAGTACACAACCAGTACTTTCCAGAAATTCCTGCAGCTCTTTCAGTGTTGCTGTAGGTCTCTTGGCAGCCTACCTGACCAGTTTTCATCTTGTCTTTTCATCAGTTTTGGAGGGATGTTCAGTTCTTTGCAACGTCACTGTTGCCCCATATTTTCTCCACTTTTTGACCGTCTTCACTGGGTTCCATGGTATATCCAATGCTGTGGAAATTTTTTTGTACCCTTCTCCTGACTAATGCTTTTCAACAATGAGATCCCTTTGATGCTTTGTAAGCTCTCTGTGAACCATGGCTTTTGCTGTAGCAGGCAACTGAGGAAATGTAAGGAAAATTCTACTAGGACTCTGTACCCATGAACTACCACATAAGTGGTAGTCTACTTAACACCGAAAGTGTGATGAGACCTTGGGACACAGGTGGACAGTAGTCTCTCCTTTGATAATAACATCACCACAGTGGTCAGGAAATCCTTCTATGTGGCTCACCTCATCACAAAAGGATTCTCATCAAGAAAAAAATACGTCATTGTTCCCCTCTACTCGTCACTCATTAGACCCATTATAGAGTACAACGCCCCTTTTGGTATGTACCTCACAAGACATCTACAATAACTGGAAAGGCCATAGAAATACCTCACAAAGAGGATTACTGACCACAAACAGATGCCCTACGCAGACTGTCTCAAAAAACTCCAGCTTTACTCCGTTGCATATCATCTACTCAGAGGCGATCTCTGCCTAACATACAAAGCTATGTCAAACTGAGAGCTGCTGGACATGCTCCACTTAAAGAAATCCCAATCCATCTGAGCTACACGCTCTAGGGACCTAAACCTTGTCACCACAATAAACAGAACATGCCGGAGGGATAGATTCCTGTCCCAGAGACTTCCCATACTCTGGAACAGACTACCTATGTCAAACAGAGCTCCTCATTAGAACTCTTCAAGAAAAATCTTGATGATTGGATGGGAAATAGGAAATTCACCCCAAGGATCACTTCTGTGGCTCTGCTCGACAGGGGCACAGGAAAATTAATTTTCTTGGGTGGCAAAAGCCAGGGTACCTTTTTGGCTAAGCTTATATAGGCCCTAGGGCTAATAGCCTAGTACCTACCTATGAACCTAGGACAGCTAAACTTTATTTGGGGTTAATCAGATTCTTTTTAATTGATGGCAGGACTGTACCCAAGAAGACTGAATGCTGTAATTAAATCAAAATGTGCTTCAACAAAGTATGAGTTTAAGGGTGTGCACATTTATGCAACCATCTTATTGTACTTTTTTATATATATTTTCCCCTAATAGATTAGTTTTATTCAATTGAATTGCACAGGTTATAGGTCACATTAAAGGTGGGAAATGTTTTGAAATTATTTATTGTGGTCTCATTTTTTATATCACAAAAACCTGGCATTTTAACAGGGGTGTGCCATATTCTTTTGCCAAAGTCTGAAACCTATATGGAGAAGCTCAGGAAAGTTTCCAGATGAAAATCTTCCTTTCCTGTGTAAGAAAAGTCTTTTGCTGAGAAGTGTCTAGAAGAATCCCAGAAACACAATCCTGTGTGACAGAGTCAAGGAGGATTTTAGAACATTTACTTGAAACATCAGCTTTGTGCCCTCTTTCTCTCTCTCTTTTTTTTTTAATTAACCCTTTTTGCTAGGAGGTCACAGGGATTAGTTGTTTTGCCTTTTAAAGGGAAAAAAAAATCTTAGATACTTTTTAAATTAATTTTCCCCTCTTTCATCAAATTGCTTGAGGACCTGGGCACCAAAAGGGCCTAACAAAACCTCTTTAGCAAAAGTAGTGTTTAACAGCCCAGACTTTACTTCATCAGGAAAATTCTGGTTACATACCCTGGCACTCCTCCTCAAAACAGCAGTAGTGGCAGTGACCCTAAACACAGCATCTGCAAAATCATAACATACTCTTCAAAGGATGTTTGGATACTTGAGACTGATTAGAAATAAAATTATTCTGATAGGAGCTACCTTATGAAGAAATTTTGGCAGTGGAATCCCTCAAACCGTCTACACAACTAAAAAACTTCCATTTATGTGTTTGATAGCTAAGAATTCTTATGGCAAGGTGGAAAAAGACAAAATTCTTTTACCAAAGCTGCCCAGTGCCTTATCTTCTTTATCCACAGGAGAAGGATTAGTATTATCTAAAAGTCTGTTTCTAGCTGGCTAAGAGATCAAAATGGCAGTTGGGTCTCATGCAAGATAAGAAAACAAGAATCCGTTAGCTTGAAGCACTTTATATTGTCTATCTGCCATTTTGGGGACTGAAAGTTGAGAGCCAGAGTTATTACAGGAAGCATTAAGCACATCCCCCAAGGTTAGCAAGACAGGATGTGTGACACATCCACTTAGTGGAGTAGCTAGGGAGGGGTGAAAGAGGCAACTGCCCAAGGTGCAAAGTGCTGGGGGTGGTGTTCAGCTGATCACAAACACTAATGCATACCAGCTTTTAAAAGCAAGTATTGCATTTGCGGTCAGCACCGAGCAATGTAGCACTCCGGGTGTGGTCTAAACCATAGCAAGCAGTTTGCCACATTTTAAAGTAAAAATAAAGTTTTCTTTGTTAAGTAAAACCTGAGTGCTGTACAACTCTGTGTGGGGTATTTAGCAACTGCCTGCTGCATTTTGCAGCTGGCAGTTTTCTACAGTTTAAAAGAAATACATTTTTTTTTTAACTAAGGAAGGAGGGTCAGGGAAAGGGCCTAAGACAGGATCTGATTGCTCCTGCATTTCAGGAGCCCAGATATCTGATCACAGACTTTTCTTTTGCTCTTCACTTGAAGAGTTGGGGGATGTGTCTAGTGAATACTGTCTGCAGGAATATCCAGCAGTTTGTAGATAATCGTTTTTTTTTTTGCCTCTTCAGCCGAAAGGGAGTGGGGTGCTTCTTCGTTGGACCAGCACAGCGCTGGGTAAGCCTCCAACACCTCTGTGTCCACTTTTAACATATTGGAATATCTCCACTATTCAGGAGGAACATACGTCTATTCCCACAAAAAAAAAAAAAATCTCAATCATCATGTAAATAGTTTTAAAAAAGGAAAACTTGAAGAAAGTTAAAGAGGACCAACATTCATCAAAAATCAAAATTTTGAATTTAGAATCCTCTGACAAACTTTCCTCGGGAATTTCTTTATAGAGTGCACTCTTTAGGAGTTTCCAAGTTCCAGGATTAACATTCTGTAATAACTTCCTGGTAAAGGTAAGAAATTCATGTCTATGAATAGACACCATGTCTTTAGATGAGCAATATCTAACCTTCAACATTTTCTTTGCGGGGACCTCCCTGGAAGACGACTGACTAATGAATGGCACTTCACAAGGTTCTTCTTGAGGTGGCAGAGAAGAGAGACCTCTTGCCAGGAGCGAAGTATCTCCTAGACCCAAAGAAGATGGTTCTCCCATGCTTGGATGAGATACTGGAACCTGTAGAGGATACGGCTAACCCCTGGTCCACGGTGACTGAAGGGACTACACCAGAGGAATCCAGAGTTGTAAGAGAGTGGTTTGAGGAACAAGAGTCTGCCATTACAGTATTACCTTCTGATTGCTGGGGCATTGTGAGAGTCTGGGCTGGGGGCCAAGAGCTCCCAAATGTGTTTTTCTTTTAATGTACAATGGGAAAAGAGCCAGCTGGACTGGAGTAAATATCCACACTGTAAGTGGAGGAGGAAGCCTGATTGCTGGTAAATTGTCAGAAAAATGTTCACAAACAAGCACACTTATCCTTCCTCACACAGTCCCTCTCCAAAGTAAAGCACAAGTAGAAACTACGGGTGTGTTAGTAAAAGTACCATAACAGCACATGTTTGATTACTGCTGCAGTAGCCTAAGTTGTACAAGTTATATCCTGCAAAAGATACAGCAACAAGACAGCTTCCAAAGCTTCAGAGCACCAGCCACATACCCAAACTGTTAGTCATCTCGAGTGGAGCTGACACAAAAATTAATTTTTGGTGCCAAGTCCTTCAGAGCCTTCATGCCAACATGGAAGAATGGCTAAAGCCCTGAGAAAGAGAAAAAGAAGGTTAAGGAAAGGAAAAGAAAAATACAAGTCCACCCCCCCTGTAGCTGTTGGACATTCTACACTTAAAGAAATCCCAATCCCTCAGAGCCACACACTCCAGGGATCTAAACCTTGTCATCACAATAAACAAAACATGCTGGAGGGATAGGTTCCTGACCCAGAGACTGCCCAGACTCTGGAATAGATTGCCCATACATGTCAAGCAGAGTGCCTCTTTGGTCCTCTTCAAAAGGAAAGTTGACGATTGGATGGGAGAAAGGAAATTCAACCTGGGGATCACGTCAGTTGCACTGCTAGACAGGGGTCCAGGGAAGTAAATAGTGTGGGAAGAAATAGCCAGGGAATTGTTATGGCTAGGCTTGTATAGGCCCTAGGGCTGATAGCCTAGTACCAACCTATGACAGTTATAAAACCATACAGACACCCCTCAAGAAACACTCTCAACCATAATGCCCCTATCATTAGGGAACAGGTCCTCAATGCACCCTCCAAGGTCAAGTACACTGCATCGATGGGTCCCAATAATATCTTAGGATGCCTCCTTAATAGCATGAAACACAACCCATCAGGACCACTAGAATCATTATTTAACTGCAGCATCCAGACAAGCTTCATGCCAAGTGAATGCAGGACTGAAACCATCATACCTTTGCACAAGGAAGGACCATCTATGGATCCTGGTAACTACAGATCCAGAAGTCTAACTAGTCTCATGCAAAGCCATGGAAAGAATTATCATGGAAAAAAATGAGGTAGACGACCTTCAGCCACTAGACAAAACCCCAGTCTGGTTTTGTTAAGGGAAGGTCAAGCCTACTCAGCCTGGTGGACTTCTTCATGAAGGCCACCAAAGCAATGGATAAGGGAAAAACAGTGCATTCTACCCATCCTGACCTGGTCAAAGCTTTTGACCAGATACCCCACCTAGACACTGTTGACAATCCCCATGTCATCCACTGGATGGCCAGCTGACTCAGACAGGACTCAAGAAGTCATCAAAGAAAAAAAAATTACCCTGTTACACTCCCACAAACACTTCTGAAAAAATGTTAACATACTTACAGAAAGAAAAACTCCTAATGATACCCTAACTACAACCACCACTCAAGTGTGGTACAGCGATACTTTCTCCAGAAGCTTTCCTTAAAGAATTTCGCAATCTCCATCAATAAACTCCATTCTTCCCACAGATAATGTGCTGCCCATCCCACTACCACTCATCCTCATCTTCCACTTCAAATGCATATGCCCAAAAGAAGTCTATTCTACTTGAAAATATTTCTGACACCCCTCTTGGATCTGACAACATAAACACCTGGTTCATGTTTACCCTGCAGACAGCATCTAGGTCTTCCTCTCACCCACACATATAATCCATGTCTCTCACAAAACATCATGCCACAGATTTGGAAAACTGCTCTAATTAACCCTCCCAATGCAAAACAACCAAAAAGATCTCTCACTTTCATCCAATATCCATCCTCCCAGCTCTGGGTAAATTTCTTGAAAAGATAGTCTGTACCAAACTCTCCCTCTATATCCAGCAGTAACAACTGTTCTTTCCAAACAGCACGTATTCTGGCCTGGATGGATGAAGTCCTATGACAGCACTTTGGTCCCTAATTGATGACATCTTGCTAACCTCCGATAGTGGCCTGCTTACAGGTGCCCTAATTATAGACCTGACAAAGGTATTTGACCTCACTGGCAACTATATTCTCTGAAACAAACTAATTGAAATTGCCATCAGTCCAGATACCATTCCCTGGTTAAAATGTCCTTGCTGGCAGACGTTTTCGTAGTTAAAGTAGGATCTCCCCAATCAGAATCTGCACCTATTACCAAAGGTGTACCACAATGATCCATTATTTCCCCCTCCTCTTCTCTATATTCATTAACAACCTTCCTTGGGATCTCCCCCATCTCCCACTTATCCTCTAACTGATGACATGATCACTTACTGAGCAGGTCACTCACACCAACATTCAATACCATCTACAATCAGGCTTACATGAGCTCCACCAATGGTTTATAAACCAAAAACGACTTCTTAACTCTACCAAGACCAAAATGTATACTTTTTGGAACTCCACAGAAAATTCAACAAGCACCTGATTCTATTTCTGACTTGCACAACTATTCCACAGAGACAACTTTCACCTTCAAATACCGAGGACTATGACTTGATCAGTCACTAAACCTCCATTTCCACATACACAAAGTTAGAGCCAGAATAAACTTCCTCCTCATCTGGGGCAAAAATATCTCTCATTTTCCATAACAACTAATTCCAAATTTAGACTGCAACTCAAAAAGCACTTCTTCATCCAAGACAAATCGCACAGGATATTTAGGTTCATAGGCTGGTACTAGGCTATCGGCCCCAGGGCCTATACAAGCCTAGCCATAACAATTCCATGGCTATTTCTTCCCACACTATTTACTTCCCTGGACCCCTGTTTAGCAGGGCAACTGAAGTGATCCCCAGGGTGAATTTCCTTTCTCCCAGCCAAGGTTCCTTTTGAAGAGGTCCAAAGAGGTGCCCTGCTTGACATGTATGGGCAGTCTATTCCAGAGTCTGGGGAGTCTCTGGGTCAGGAACCTATCCCTCCAGCATGTTTTGTTTATTGTGATGACAAGGTTTAGATCCTTGGAGCATTTGGCTCTGAGGGATTGGGATTTCTTTAAGTGTGGCATGTCCAACAGCTCTGGGTTTGACATGACCTTGTATGTTAAGCAGAGATTGCCTCTGAGTAGACTATATTCGACAGAGTACAGCTGGAGTTTAAGGGGGTCAGCATAGGGCATCTGATTTAAGCCTGTGATTTTTTTAGTGAGGTATTTCTGCGGCCTTTCCAGTTGTTGCAGATGCCTTGAGAGGTACATACCAAACGGGGCACTGTATTCTATAATGGGTCTAATGAGGGATGAGTACAGTGAGACAATGACCTCCTTTTTTCTGGATGAAAAGCCCTTAGTGATGAGGTGTTCCACATAGGATTTCCTGACTGTTGTGGCGATGTGATTATTGAAGTTGAGACCACTGTCCACCTGTGTCCCTAAGTCTCTCATCACACTTTTGGTGTTTAGTGTACTGCCACCTATGTGGTAATTCATGTTTTTTCCCAAAGGGGATAACTATATATTTCTTGGCATTAAGCTTGAGCCCATGGCTCTGGCACCAAGCATCTGTTTCTGTAAGGCCCTTCTGTAGAATATCCACATCATTTGGGGATTCAATAATGGCTCCCAGTTTGCAGTCATCTGCGAACGTTGTTAGCCAGAGTCCCTTAGTGTTGGGCCTGTACTTCAGAGAAGTAGATGCCAAATAAGAGCGATCCCAGAACTGAACCCCAAGGTACTCCACTTATCACTTGTCTGGAGATGGATTTGGAGTCGGCTACTTTTACAGTCTGGGTTCTGTCACTAAGCCAGTTGGCAACCCATTGAGTGACGTAGGGATTTATACCCAGCTTAGTCAACTACCCATCTTCTTTTGGAGTCTGTTCTCCTCTCAAGATTCACTGAAGATGGACTCCCTTTAGAAACTAATGTATGTACTGTACAGTAAACTGTTTAATAGTAGACTGCATTGTGCTTGTTCAATGGAATGCCTATACACAGTTTGTTTTTTTTCTAGGTAATTAGTCTGAACTATTTTCTTACTACATTTGTGTATTTTTTTTGTGAAATGTTTTGCATTTCACCCGGGCTGAGCCTGAAATTGATCAATATTGACTGGCTCACTACCGCAGTAAACCAATATAAATAGATGAATTGGAAAGAGTACAACAACAGAAATATATGAAGGGCATACAAGAATGTGAAAATAAAGTTATTACGAAAAGACCAATATATGTGAACTCGTACAATGTTTCATACAGATATTTAAGAGGCCTTATGCATAAGGCATTTAGAGACGACCATCTCGGGGAATGTTTGAGGTTATCACAAACAACAGAGAATCAAGAACGGAAACAAAAATGGGAGGCGGTGAAGCAGGAAGCACATAACGATACAGACATTTACAAAGAAACCAAAACCCGAGTGCAAAAAGTTCCACAGTGAAAAACATTTCTAAAGCAAACTTCATCTTACTTAAGACACAGGTGGTAAGTTTCACAGCCCCCAAGCTAAAGGATAACGCTGCCCAAGATGCACAATCCTTTACAAATGCACTCTATGAGTACCTACAAGGATGCATGGATTGTGCCATCCCTAGCAAAACCATGATACACTCCCCTAAGAGAAGGAAACCAGTCTGGTGAACCCCTGCCATAAACAGGTTATACAATAAAAGGAGGAAACTAGTTCAGAATAAAAGCAAATCCCAAGAAGGAAAGACATCCCTGATCAGTATCAGTAAGAAACTAAGGTCCCTCATAAAATCATCCAAGGCTAACTTCGAAAGAAAAATAGCCAAGGATTCAAAAGATAACCACAAAGCCTTCTTTAGCTATGTCAAGAATCTAAGTGGCAACTCGCAGATATGCTCTGAGCTAGTACAAAATATACTGAACCTACTGTTATTGCCAACACCCTGGCAGATAGATTCAGTACAAACTTCACCCCCCCTCTCACCTCCAAAAGGGCCCACAACAATACCGGAAAAGTGTAGTGTCCCAGAAATCACTGATGCACAGGAGAAAACAGCCCTTTCTAAGCCAAAAACACAGCGTCAATGGGGCCAGATGTTGTCCCAGGATGCGTCTTGCAGGAACTACAGAACGAACTAACCCCCCACCTAAACATGCTGTTAAACCTCAGCCTCTCAACAGGCTACATGCCCATAGAATGGCGCACAGCAATGGTTATTCTGATCCACAAAGGAGGGGCCACAACTGACCCTGGTAACTATCGGCCCATAAGCCTGACTAGCCTGATCTGCAAGGCTATGGAGCGCATCATTATGGAACTCAGTAACAAAGACATTGGGAACCTCCAAACACTTGACCCGACCTAGTTCGGCTTTGTTAAGGGCAGATCATGCCTACAAAACCTGGTTGACTTCTTTGAGACAGTCACCAAGGCCATAGATGAGGGAAAGGTGGTTCACACAGCCTACTTTGACCTTGCCAAGGCGTTCGACACCATTCCTCACTCGGGTATTATAGAAAAACTCACCATCCTGAACATAAACCCCTACGTCACAAGATGGGTTGCCAAATGGCTTACAGACAGAACTCGCGCAGTAAGAATAGCAGGCTCCAGGTCCGACTCTAAACCAGTCACAAGTGGTGTCCCACAAGGCTCGGTCCTGGGACCCTTACTGTTCGGCATATACTTCTCAGAAGTACAGGCAAACACAGGAGGACTATGGCTAACCAAGCTTGCTGATGACTGCAAACTGGGAGCCATAATTGACTCTCCAGCTGACAAGGACATCCTCCAAAAAGGCCTTACTGAGACAGACACCTGGTGTCAAAGTCATGGCCTCAAGCTAAATACCAAAAAATACATAGTCATCCCATTTGGGAAAAACAAAACACCCACAAATGACCACATAGGTGGCAACCCCCTTAATACAGAAGAGGTAATAAGAGATCTGGGGACCCAGGTAGATAGTAATCTCTCCTTTGACAATCATATTGCCAAAGTAGTTAGGAAATTCTTCTATATGGCCCATCTAATTACTAAAGGGTTCGCATCTAGAAATAAAGAGGTTATAGTGCCCCTCTCCTCGTCACACATCAGACCCATCATAGAGTACAATGCCCCATTTGGGAAGTACCTCACAAGACACTTCCAACAGCTGGAAAGACCACAAAGGTACCTCACCAAGAGGATTACTGGCCTCAAACATATGTCCTATGCAAACCGACTGAAAAAACTCTGGCTGTACTCGGTGGCATATCACTTTCTCAGAGGTGATCTCTGCCTGACTTACAAAGCCATGTCCAACTCAGAATTGATGGACATGCTCCACCTAAAGAAATAGAACATGCTGAAGGGATAGATTCTTGTCACAGAGACTCCCCATGCTTTGCAACAAAATTCCTAACTACATTAGGCAGAGCCCCTCACTAACACTCTTCAAGAGAAACCTTGACGAGTGGATGGGTAACAGAAAATATACCCCTGGGATCACTTCATTGGCTCTGCTTGACAGAGGCTCAGTTAATTAATCAATGGGACGGCGAAAGCCGACACACTCTGGCTAGGCTTATAAATTACCTCGGGCAGATAGCCTAGTACCTTACCTATAAACCTATTTATTGAAAACCAAAAACTGAGGCACAAATAAAATGCAAGGAAGCTGCAAAAGATGAGCTTTCATCCTGGTTTCCCCCAAGACTTCATCAGATAATTAATAGAGTAAAACACACTTTAAATAGTTCTGAATAAATCATGTGAACGGCAACTGATTTTCTTAAAGAAACCTAAACCTGAGTGCAAAAAGTTCCATAGACATAAAATGTTCGTTTATCATCATTTTAACATATATGATAAATAATAGTAAATATATGATAAAACCTTTATAAACAGTTTTCCCCTAAAAAATAACTGTTTACCCTATACAGAGTAAAAAAAAACATGTATATATATATATATATATATATATATATATATATATATATATATATATATATATATATATAACAATTACAAAGAACTTAAAAAAATAAAGTTTAAGAATGCTTGCATATTTATTTGGCGACACTGTGGACCACTCCTAATAGCATTGCTCTTTGTCAAACTACCATTTGTACTAATATTAATATTACACAGTAATAATGGACACCCTTTAAGGGGCTTAAAGTTGTTGACAAGGAGTTGACTGGTGGCAGTGGTAACTACCTTATAGTCTGGGCAGAAGGGGGCATAGCTAGTAAACCTGTGCCAGCCTCTCCCAGGTGTGTACGTGTAAATCAATCCTCAGAGTGTGCGTCAGTGACTTGGGCAGGGACACAAAGCACAGGCTGGACAGAGAGAGCATTGGTAGGCCTTGGCTTGGTCACTCTGCTAAGATCTCAACTCTATAGCTGTGCTAGTGGGGAGTCTTACTGGGAATCTGGAGAAAGAGGGAGAAAACAGCCCGGGACTGACTGTGGTTTCTGTGTGCTCTTAAGGGAAATTGTTCTTTATGCAGAAAGCTGCATCTGGAAATACTATGTGTGTACTGTTTAACCTCTCCGTGAATGTCCCTCACTGGTGCAAATGGTGAGGAATGCGTCTCCATTACTGGTCCAGTGGTGGGGTGTCACAGTTGTTTTGACTGACACTTTGGAAATTCTTGCATTTCTATAGGAGTCACGCATTTGGTCAAATGAAAAAAATGTTGAATGTTTGGAATATGAAACCACCTTTTTTTGCTGGGTTGCATTATTTTGGGGCATTGGCAGTTTGCCCTTTCCCCAAGGCTGTGTATTCTTGGAATCAGTACATATAATCTGCAAGGGGTAGGGGGACTTGCTCCCCACTAAGAAAAGGTTTTGAGTTTCATAATGCTTCAGTTGCACCGCAGTCCTCTTTAGCAAACGTTAACAATTGCTAAATATGTAAAGCTTACATTGATGAAATCCAAGTGTTGTGATGAATTACTAGGTGCACATGATTAGGTGGATATGAATGCAGTGAAGTAATACCTGCAGACGGGTCAGACTTCTATGTATATACTCTCTTTTCTCATCTCATCACAGGCTGATACATTATTAATCTGCAAATATTTGTTCCACTTTTAATCAGGAGGAACCAATCTTGTGGATGCAATAAGAGTTTCTGAAGACATGTTCTAGCATGGACAATGCACTACTCTAGTAGTGTACATAAAATGTAAGTACATGACATCAAGTAGGGAACACACCTAGAAAACATATTATTTTAAAATCCACATTATTATAAGTGAAAACAGAGTGCATGCACATTGTGTATCCTTGTGGCAGTGTACGGCCAGCAGACATGGACACCTGGTGGGGACAGGTAACACATTTCTTAAGGTTAGCTTTTGTCCATTACAGGGAGATACTGCATGCTGTCCCCTGTGGTCAAGGTCAAGAGCATAGCTCATTCCTGTCTGCAAAAGATGCTCTTCAACATGCCTGCTAACAGAGTTGGCCTAGTTTATGTCTGGTCTCATTGCTGAGAGCTCAGTTGTATTATTCTGCAGGACAGAGTGGGTCATGGGTGGTTGTGGCAGTGAGCTTGTGTCCACTACACTATGATCCAGAATCTGCCTTTGAATACCTTTCTGTTTTTATGTGATATGGGATTTGTCTGTATACTTTATTTTATTTTTTTTTGTAAGAGGGGACAGGTACCCATTTCTTGTTTGCAAGTAGTGTAAAAGGGGTGGAGGCAAGCACCAAGTACAAGGAGTAAGGCACATAAAGGACAAGTCATCGGGCCACATAAATATATAACAGAGGCAAAGACTGACCAGAGATGTGGTGATATACAAGGGGAACAACAAGGGATAGACATGAAAGGTGGACAGCAGTTGTTGTGGAGAAGTAGCTGACAATACAAAAGGTGAGTGACACAGTAGGAAGGAAACAAAATCAGGGTGAATAAGCTAACATAGAGAAGGTCTAGCAGTCTGACCCAGAGGGGAACTCGCTGTGATGTCAATCAAATCATGGGCAGAGAGCACCTTTGGCGGCCTGATGGATGGGCTAGCCGTAAGCATGATTCAAACAGCTGCCTAAGAAAATGTTCCTGGGTGCCAATGTGGGCATCCAACCACTTGTGCCCCTCGATCTTCACAGCTGTCACACTTCCTACTGTGTGATCCAGCAGAGACATTCTGCATCACTCTGTGAAGAGCAGCTTTCTCTCCCATGAGATTTTGCAATGGAGGCCATCACCAAGGCCTCCAGGCTGCCTTCTGCAAGGTGACCTACATCACCTGGCGACCCAGAGGTAGGCACATTGGCAGGTGCAGAGTCCCAAGGCTCTACCTCTCCACTACCCACATCACTGTTGTTACTGCAGAAAAATAAAACAATGAAAAAAAAAAAGACAGAAAATACAATACATTGGTCATGTGTGGTACACTTGGGTGCAGAACTGCCAGCAAAACAAAACACTTACCCTGCTGGATGGTCAGCCCATCTAGTCTCCCCTGACTGGCCACACTACTAGCCTGCGTTTCTTAGGCCACATTAAAATACACAGCAGCACAGCATGTCCCTAACAACTAAAGCAACCACAGTATTAGACACAGTGTTTAACACCAATACACGACTATGTTCAAAACTAAGACGGCTGCCTCTCTCTCAATTTTTCTTCCCACTAAGTGGTGCTTCTGCTAGTCGCTATACTTGTGCCTACATTGCTTGACAGAGAAGGTGATGCCAGTAGCATCACTTGTTACTCTGGCAAGCTGCTGACAGACCATGTAACTTGTAGAGAGGGCCCTCCTATTTGTCCAGCAGACACACTGCGGGGTCTCTGTGCAGCAGGTGGAGAAAGATTTTGCACTTCTTACTGGATCATGCAGGTGCCCCACCAAACTCTGTGAATGAAGAGCCCTTGCCCAATCTGCAAGCAAGAATCAAGAGAAAAAATGGTACCCAGTGTGCACAGCCCACATACTAGACAACATTTGACACTGACAAAAAGCAGGGCAGTGAGATGCAAATGAGCAGTACAGAAAAAACAATGAACAGCAGCAGCATGGATAAGCCTCAAAGTAGTGTGACGTAACTGATCAGAAGTATGGCCACCCTTCATAGTAACATGATGTAACTGGTCAGTAATGCAGCCAACCCTCTTAGCAGCATGATACTATGGACTGCAGATAAGACTGCAGTGGACATAGACACAACAGGGACAGTAACCACACAAGGTGGTGTGCTACAGCATGAGGTGTGACGGGGACAATGACAGGTACCATACTATAGGATAGGAGAAGGCGGCAGCAGTATTGCAAGGGGACACTGCAACTGGGTAAACTGAACTGGGCAAGATAAAAGGCAGCTGGAGGATGGAACCATTACAGGGAACAGGATACAAGTTCAGGCTGAAGGAGTGTCCAGTTGTAAAGGGGTTGGCTACAGTTTAAAAGCTGGATAGAGATTGTAAAATATGCAATGGGGGGTTATGTGGCCTATATTCTATGGGTCCCAGTTCATACTATAAGCAAGCAAACGCAGTGTTAATATGCCCACTGCTGTCATACTATGGCACACATTCCTCATGTTGATGGCATGGCAGTAGTTAAAGGCTGTGGGTGCTAAGAACTGGGGACATTTTTGCAAACACACATCCATATAGATCTCTTAGGCACTAGCACTTTAAGCTCTTATTGTTTTAATTGATTAATTGTTGAAATTACTGAGCTTTGGAATTGTATATAAGCACTTTCATTCTTTCATTAAGCATTGAAGTCTGAAGAAGCGTCAGTTGGACGTGAAAGCGCTTACTTTCATACAGGTCTGTTTCAACAAAGGTTTTTCGATAATCATTCTTGGAGTTGTGCCCTTGGTGTTACCTTGGAACTTTTCTACAATTTTGCCACTGGAGGTTTGTTAACTTTCGTTGTTCCAGGGTACTTTATCCAGCACAGGTGACTTTTTTTGCATTTTCATTGTTAGCCAGAGTCCTTTAGTGTTGGCCTGTACTTCAGAGAAGTAGATGCCAAACAAGAGCGATCCCAGAACTGAACCACAAGGTACTCCACTTGTCTGGAGCTGGATTTGGAGTCGGCTACTTTTACAGTCTGTGTTCTGTCAATAAGCCAGTTGGCAACCCATCGAGTGACATAGGGATTTATGCCCAGCTTAGTCAACTACCCATCTTCTTTCGGAGTCTGTTCTCTTCTGAAGATGGACTCACTTTAGAAACTAATATATGTACTTCACAGTAAACTGTTTAATAGTAGACTGCATTGTGCTTGTTCAATGGAATGCCTATACACAGTTTTGTGTAAGTAATTATTCCAAACTTTTCTGTTGCTACATTTGTGTATTTTTTGTTCGTGAAATGTTTTGCATTTCACTCGGGCTGAGCCTGAAATTGCTCTATATTGACTGGCTCACTACCGCAGTAAATCAATATAAATAGATGAATTGGAAAGAGTATAACAGAAATATATGAAGGGCATACAAGAATGTGAAAATAAAGTTATTACAAAGACCAATATATGTGAACTCGTACAATGTTTCATAAAGATATTTAAGAGGCTTTATTCCGGTGCATAAGGCATTTAGAGATGACCATCTCTGGGAATGTTTGAGGTTATCAAAAATAATAGAGAATCAAGAACGGAAACAAAAATGGGAGGTGGTGAAGCAGGAAGCACATAATGATACAAACATTTGTAAAGAAACCAAAACCTGAGTGCAAAAAGTTCCACAGTGAAAAATATTTCTAAAGCAAACTTCACCTTACTTAAGACAGAGGTGGTAAGTTTCATAGCCCCCAAGCTAAAGGATAACGCTGCCCAAGATGCACAATCCTTTATAAATGCACTCTATGAGTACCTACAAGGATGCATGGATCGTGCCATGCCTAGCAAAACCATGACTCACTCCCCTAAGAGAAGGAAACCAGTCTGATGGACCCCTGCCATAAACAGGTTATACAATAAAAGGAGGAAACTAGTTCAGAATAAAAGCAAATCCCAAGAAGGAAAGACATCCCTGATCAGTATCAGTAAGAAACTAAGGTCCCTCATAAAATCATCCAAGGCTAACTTCGAAAGAAAAATAGCCAAGGATTCGAAAGATAACCACAAAGCCTTCTTTAACTATGTCAAGAATCTAAGTGACAACTCGCAGATATGCTCTGAGCTAGTGCAAAATAGCACAAAATATACTGAACCTACTGATACTGCCAACATCCTGGCAGACAGATTTAGTGCAAACTTCACCTCCCTCTCACCTTCAAAAGGGCCCACAATAATACTGGAAAAGTGTAGTGTCCCAAAAATCACAGATGCACAGGAGAAAACAGCCCTTTCTAAGCCAAAAACACAGCGTCAATGGGGCCAGATGTTGTCCCAGGATGCGTCTTGCAGGAACTACAGAACGAACTAACCCCCCACCTAAACACGCTGTTAAACCTCAGCCTCTCAACAGGCTACGTGCCCATACAATGGCGCACAGCAATGGTTATTCCACTCCACAAAGGAGGGGCCACAACTGACCCTGGCAACTATCGGCCCATAAGCCTGACTAGCCTGATCTGCAAGGCTATGGAGCGCATCATTATGGAACTCAGTAACAAAGACATTGGGAACCTCCAAACACTTGACCCGACCTAGTTCGGCTTTGTTAAGGGTAGATCATGCCTACAAAACCTGGTTGACTTCTTTGAGACAGTCACCAAGGCCATAGATAAGGGAAAGGCGGTTCACACAGCCTACCTTGACCTCGACAAGGTGTTCGACACCATTCCTCACTCGGGTATTATAGAAAAACTCACCAGCCTGAACATAAACCCCTACATCACAAGATGGGTTGCCAAATGGCTTACAGATAGAACTCGCGCAGTAAGAATAGCAGGTTCCAGGTCCGACTCTAAACCAGTCACAAGTGGTGTCCTACAAGGCTCGGTCCTGGGACCCTTCGGCATATACTTCTCAGAAGTACAGGCAAACACAGGAGGACTATGGCTAACCAAGTTTGCTGATGACTGCAAACTGGGAGCCATAACTGACTCTCCAGCTGATAAGGACATCCTGGTGTCAAAGTCATGGTCTCAAGCTAAATACCAAAAAATACATAGTCATCCCATTTGGGAAAAACAAAACACCCACAAATTACCACATAGGTGGCAGCCCCCTTAATACAGAAGAGGTAATAAGAGATCTGGGGACCCAGGTAGATAGTAATCTCTCCTTTGACAATCATATTGCCAAAGTAGTTAGGAAATTCTTCTATATGGCCCATCTAATTACTAAAGGGTTTGCATCTAGAAATAAAGAGGTTATAGTGCCCCTCTCCTCGTCACACATCAGACCCATCATAGAGTACAATGCCCCATTTGGAAAGTACCTCACAAGACACTTCCAACAGCTGGAAAGACCACAAAGGTACCTCACCAAGAGGATTACTGGCCTCAAACATATGTCCTATGCAAACCGACTGAAAAAACTCTGGCTGTACTCAGTGGCATATCACTTACTCAGAGGTGATCTCTGCCTGACTTACAAAGCCATGTCCAACTCAGAATTGATGGACATGCTCCACCTAAAGAAATCTAAGTCACTGCGAGCCACTCGCTCTAGTGAACTAAACCTTGCCACAATAAATAGAACATGCTGAAGGGATAGATTCTTGTCACAGAGACTCCCCATGCTTTGGAACAAAATTCCTAACTACATTAGGCAGAGCCCCTCACTAACACTCTTCAAGAGAAACCTTGACGAGTGGATGGGTAACAGAAAATATTCCCCTGGGATCACTTCATTGGCTCTGCTTGACAGAGGCTCAGTTAATTAATCAATGGGATGGCGAAAGCTGACACACACTGGCTAGGCTTATAAATAACCTCAGGCAGATAGCCTAGTACCTTACCTATGAACCTATTTATTGAAAACCAAAAACTGAGGCACAAATAAAATGCCTTGGGGAAAGGGCAAACTGCCAATGCCCCAAAATAATGCAACCCAGCAAAAAAAGGCTGTTCCATATTCCAAACATTCAACATTTTTTTCATTTGACCAAACGCGTGACTCCTATAGAAATGCAAGAATTTCCAAAGTGTCAGTCAAAACAACTGTGACACCCCACCACTGGACCAGTAATGGAGACTCATTCCTCACCATTGGCACCAGTGAGGGACATTCACTGAGAGGTTAAACAGTACACACATAGTATTTCCAGATGCAACTTTCTGCATAAAGAACAATTTCCCTTAAGAGCACACAGAAACCACAGTCAGTCTGGGGCTGTTTTCTCCCTCTTTCTCCAGATTCCCAGTAAGACTCCCCACTGGCACAGCTATAGAGTTGAGATCTCAGCCGAGTGACCAAGCCAAGACCTACCAATACTCTCTCTGTCCAGCCTGTGATTTGTGTCCCTGCCCAAGTAGCTGACGCACACTCTGAGGATTGATTTACACGTACACACCTGGGAGAGGCTGGCACAGGTTTACTAGCTATGCCCCCTTCTGGCCAGACTATAAGGTAGTTACCACTGCCACCAGTCAACTCCTTGTCAACAACGTTAAGCCCCTTAAAGGGTGTCCATTATTACTGTGTAGCATCACTTGTTACTCTGGCAAGCTGCTGACAGACCATGTAACTTGTACAGAGGGCCCTCCTATTTGTCCAGGAGACACACTGCGGGGTCTCTGTGCAGCAGGTGGAGAAAGATTTTGCACTTCTTACTGTATCACGCAGGTGTCCCACCAAACTCTGTGAATGAAGAGCCCTTGCCCAATCTGCAAGCAAGAATCAAGAGAAAAATGGTACCCAGTGTGCACAGCCCACATACTAGACAACATATGACACTGACAAAAAGCAGGGCAGTGAGATGCAAATGAGCAGTACAGAAAAAACAATGAACAGCAGCAGCATGGATAAGCCTCAAAGTAGTGTGACGTAACTGATCAGAAGTATGGCCACCCTTCATAGTAACATGATGTAACTGGTCAGTAATGCAGCCAACCCTCTTAGCAGCATGATACTATGGACTGCAGATAAGACTGCAGTGGACATAGACACAACAGGGACGGTAACCACACAAGGTGGTGTGCTACAGCATGAGGTGTGACAGGGACAATGACAGGTACCATACTGTAGGATAGGAGAAGAAGGCAGCAGTATTGCAAGGGGACACCGCAACTGGGTAAACTGAACTGGGCAAGATAAAAGGCAGCTGGAGGATGGAACCATTACAGGGAACAGGATACAAGTTCAGGCTGAAGGAGTGTCCAGTTGTAAAGGAGTTGGCTACAGTTTAAAAGCTGGATAGAGATTGTAAAATATGCAATGGGGGGGGTTATGTGCCCACTGCTGTCATACTATGGCACACAGTCCTCATGTTGATGGCACGGTAGTAGTTAAGGGCTGTGGGTGCTAAGAACTGGGGACATTTTTGCAAACACACATCCATATTTATACCCAAAGGTGTAGAGGTACTGTCTCAGGACTGAAGGAACAGCAACAACTGGAAAAGTCACACAGATGGTATCTAAGGTACACATACAAGGCATACAGCACCTTCCCATTTGCAGATCTGGCAAGCAATGGTGAAGGATATAAATGTTATGGACAGCTGTAATAGGACATTACCTGCACCGTCAGCAATATGACTGTGTGCAAAGTCACATGAAAGAGCTGAGGACTGGCTGATCCCACAGGGTGGATCCCCAAGCAAAGATGTCTTATGAAATGCGTGGTGCAGTGATGCAGCGGTTAATGCTGTCGCCTCACAGCAAGAGATTCTCCAGTTCGATTCTTGGCTGGGGTGCCATCTGTGTGGAGTTTGCATGTTCTCTCTGCGTTTGCATGGGTTTCCTCCGGGTACTCCGGTTTCCTCCCACATTCTAAAGACACACTTCTGGAGCATTTCTCCCCGGGCCTCGGCTGAAAACAGGATCTGTGGAACCTAGTCAGACTTTCCCGGTCAACAAATGTTAAATAAATAAAATAAATGGGGGACTTCCTAGTATCCCTGTTCAGGAAAACCCTTAAAACACTCATACCCGACAAGGATCTGTATGTGGGGACTGGGCTGGTGATGGCAGCACAGGTGTCTTTAAGGGATTTATCTAGTGAGTGGGCACATTCACAAGTACTGTAGGGCACTGCCGCCTTGATGCAACTTCTCTACTTAAATGAAAACATGCACATATTTGTCCTAGAGGCACATCCAGGATGCAGCAGTGATGACCTATACCATAAGGAATCTGTGTGCCCTTAGGCTTTGAACACAATCATCATGTAGCACTGTGTATGAGCCATATGCGTGGGGGATTGTCACATTTTTCCAGTGCCACAGGTATGCTATGTGTGCATTCAGTAGTTCCACTGGAAGGCCCAGCTCAATAGGTCATGATATGCCTAATATTACTGAGTCATTGGTGGTGGCTGATAATGATGACATCATGCATATACCCCAGCCTGATGAGACAGTGGCACTCACCAGCATCCACTGCTGACACAAAAGTAGAGGAACAAGCTGCACCCCTGGAATCCACTTTGTTTGGTGCTGGACGGCCTGTCCATGTAAGCCTAACCCAAGGTACGCATGGGTCATCCAAGCAGATAGCTGCAGACAAAGTACAGTTGTGTAGGCTGCACTTACACATAACAGCAGATGCTCAAATTGCTTCCACCTGCCAATATAAGATTTTCAAGTAACAGGTTTTCTGGCCTCATTTAGTACCTGCTGCCAGAGAGTCAAGTGAAGTTGATTGAGTTTGAGGTGCATCATACTCTGTCTTGTGTGAGTAGCTCCAGTCTGTGATGAAGCTTGTTGCAACTGCCCTTGGCCAGTCCCGTAAGAGAACCAATGCTTCCTGAGCTAAAAAGGAGCCACTACAATCATTTTTGCAGAGTTCTTCTGAACTTTTGAATTACCCTGCATATCAGTAGAAAGATTGGAAAAGGATAAAGGAACATTCCCCTCCGTGGGAATGAAAATGCATCTGTTTTCCCAAGCTTGCTTGAAGCAGAACCTGTCAGCTGTCCGTATGACAGGAGGTGAACACATATACATGAGGTGTTCCCCACAATTGTATCAGCTCCTGGAAGACACCCACATTTGATTTCCATTTGTGATGGTCTGTCTTGTTCCTGCTCAGCTTGTCTGCCACTATGCAGGATGCTTTGCTTTGAGGGTTAAAGAACTAGGGTTGCCACCTTTCGCCGTGGCTAAAAGCAGAGTAAAACCACACCCCTCACCTCACCAGTAACCCTGCCCATCCCCCTCACCTGCCCACATACCGCCCATTTGGTGACACCACAATGACATCACCTGGTGAGAAACACCCTCTTTTTCTGTTCCTGCTGCCAGCTTTAGGCTGATTTACTATGCTTTTCTGTAAAAAAGCATAGTAAATCAGCCAATTACAAACTAATAGTCAGTTTCCTTTTTGAAACAGAATGCCGAAGTTTGTATAGTGTTTTCCGTACTACTGGAGAATCAGTCTGATTTCAGGATAGTCCGGAAAAAAAACAGAGGGGTGGCAACCCTAAAGAATACTGTAGAGCAGCCTGCAGAGGGGGGTATAACACTGTACCTCCCCCACTTGTTTATGTACTCACAGCCAGTCTGCAGAGGGAGTTTCACATTGTACCTCCCTGCTTGTTTATGTACTCACAGCCAGTCTGCAGAAGAGAGTATGACATTGTACCTCCCTACTTGTTCATGTACTCACAGCTAACCTGCAGGGGGGTATGACACTGTACCTCCCTGCTTGTTTATGTACTCACAGCCAGCTTGCAGGGGGGTATGACACTGTACCTCCCTGCTTGTTTTTGTACTCACAGCCAGCCTGCAGATGGGGGGTATGACATTGTACCTCCCTGCTTATGTACTCACAGCCAGCCTGCAGGGGGGAGTATGGCACTGTACCTCCCTGCTTGTTCACATACTTACAGCCAGCCTGCGGGGGGTGGGTGGGGGAGTATGACACTGTACCTCCCTGCTTGTTCATGTACTCACAGCCAGCCTGCAGGGGGTATGACACTGTACCTCCCTGTTTGTTTATATACTCAGCCAGCCTGCAGAGGGTAGTATGACACTGTACCTCCCTGCTTGTTCATGTACTCATAGCCAGCCTGCAGAGGGGGGTATGACACTGTACCTCCCTGCTTGTTTATGTACTCACAGCCAGCATGCAGAGGGGGATATGACACTGTACCTCCCTGCTTGTTTATGTACTCACAGCCAGCCTGCAGATGGCAGGTATGACACTGTACCTCCCCTGCTTGTTCATGTACTCACAGCCAGCCTGCAGAAGGGGGGTATGACACTGTACCTCCCTGCTTGTTCATGTTCACACAGCCAGCCTGCAGAGGGGGTTATGACATTGTACCTCCCTGCTTGTTTATGTACTCACAGCAAGCCCGCAGAGGGGGTATTACAGTCTACTTCCCCGCTTGTTTATGTAACACATGACAGCAGTATTGTCTGAAATCAATTGTGTCCTGGTGACCATAGGTGGTGAAGAACCTTTAAAGGCATGGATCACAGCCGACATCATTTTTTATGATGTGCTTTTGTCTGCCTCAATGATTCCACAGGTCTAGCATCTTTATCTTCATGGAAACTGCCTCCAAGCAAAATCCAAAACACCAGTATGAGGGATTCATTTGAGGACCGAGAAGAGGACGCAGAGGTTCAGATGAATTTGTTGTCGCTACCATGCAGTTCTTTTTTAAAAAGCCCAAAACTGGAATTTGATGCTTCAGAAAATGCAAATGCTGGGTCCATGTGTCTTTCAGAAACCACACTGCATCTTTTCATGTGCAACCTGTCTCAAGGAATCAGGAGAATCAGAGAAGCCATGAATCCTAGGATCCAGAGGAATTATTTTGCAGAAGTCTGAAGTTGACTGGAGAAGCTTAGAAAAACTTCCATGTCAAAAGCCACCTTCTCATATCAGAAATGTGTAGAAGGCAAGCAACAAACACAATCCTGTTAACACACAGAGTCAAGAAGGATTTTGCAGCATTTAGCTGGAAGCCCATATTTGTCAAGTCATGACCCAGGTTAACGACTCTTGACATCTGGGTAAAGACTCTGCAAAGATAAGCAACTCATTTAAATAAGGAAATATGTAAACGCCATTCAGTATGCTATGACTGGGGCTGCTCATTTTATAAATACCCTTGGAGCTGCAGATAATGCAAAGGGTAAGGAAGAGAACAGATGATAAAACCCAGATGCAGAGAATCTGAGAAATTTCCTGAAGCATGTGGTTATGGGAATGTGATACTATGCATATTTTAGATCCAATGTCACCAGAAACTCATGGGAGGAATGAGAAGTAAGACTCTGCAGTATTGACATTCTGAACGTACTTTCACAAAAGTTTAGAAATGAAAGATCTAGCACTTGTCTCAAAGAGGTACTAAAAACATTCTGGAATAGACCTCCTTGGCCATATGACTTACAGGCACTGGTTCTTGTAACTCATTGAGTGTGTAAACATTGGAGAACCAGATAGTAAAATTCTGTTTAATTCATAGGATGGGGAGGTATTCCCCTGAAAGAAGATTTTTAATATCCAATGCTAGCTGAAACCCTATTGCTCCATGTTGAACACCAAGACTCCAAGACAATTTTCTTCCAAATGGGAATGTTGAGAACCAGTTTCTGGAACAGGTTTGAAGAGATATTGGCCAAAGGGAATGAAAGAATGCTGGTACAGTCATTCTATACTGTTGGTCCGTCACTTTTTTTTCTGAAAATATCTGTTTCTTATTGCTTACATCTGGACATCTCATTTTAGCTCCCTGACTGGCAGAATATGCCTGAGTTTGCTTACTTGGCTTTTAAGGGAAAGGTGGAGGCCTAAAAGATTCATATTGGAGGATCTGAAAATTTTTGGATACCCGAATCAATTTCCTTCTTTTGTCAAATTGTTTGAGAACCTGGGTAGCAAAAGTGCCAAACAAGACCTCTTGTGTCTAAAGCACAGTCTGAGATTTCAGATTATAGGTTCATAGGTTAAGTGCTAGGCTATCTGCCCAAGGGCATCTATAAGCCTAGCCAGAATGTGTTGGCTTTCGCTGCCCCCTTAGATTAGTTCCCTGTGCCTCGGTCCAGCAGAGCCATTAGTTCCCTGTGCCTCTGTCCAGAGCCACTAGAGTGATCCCCAGGGTAAATTTTGTGTTTCCCATCTACTCGTCAAGGTTTCTCTTGAAGAGTGTTAGTGAGGGGCTCTGCCTAATATAAACTGGTATCCTGTTCCAACGCATGGGGAGTCTCTGGGACAGGAATCTATCCCTCCAGCACATCCTATTTATTTCTGTGGTGAGGTTTAGATCCCTACAGCATGTGGCTCTTAGGGATTTGTGTTTTTTTAGGTGGAGCATGTCCATCAATTCTGGGTTGGACATGGCCTTGTATGTCAGGCAGAGATCATATCTGAGTAAGCGGTATGCAACCGAGTACAGCTGGTGTTTCTTCAGTCGGGCTGGATAGGGCATATATTTGAGGCCAGTAATCCTCTTGGTGAGGTACTTCTGCGGTCTTTCCAGCTGTTGCAGGTGACTTGCAAGGTACATCCCAAATGGGGCATTGTACTCTATGATAGGTCTGATGAGTGATGAGTACAGGGGCACAATAATGTCTTTAGTTATAGATGCAAACCCTTTTGTGATTATGTGGGCCACATAGGATTTTCTAACCATCTTGGCAAAATGATTATCAAAGGAGAGATTACTATTTACTTGGGTCCCCAGATCCCTTATTACATTTTCTGTATTTAGGGGACTACCACCTATGTGGTAGTTCGCGGGTACTTAAAGGGGATGACTATGCACTTTTTGGCATTTAGCTTGAGGCCATGATTTTGACACCAGGTGTCTCAGTGAGACCCTTCTGGAGGATGTCTGTATCAGCTAGAGAGTCAATTATGGCCCCCGGTTTGCAGTCATCTGTGAACTTGGTCAGACATAGTCCTCCTGTGCTTGCCTGTACCTCTGAAAAGTATATACCGAACAGGAGGGGTCCCAGGTCTGAGCCCTGGGGGATGCCACTTGTAACTGGTTTAGAGTTGGACCTAGAGCCTGCAACTCTCACTGTGTGGGTTCTGTGAGCCAAATGGAAACCCATCTCATGACGTAGGGGTTTATGTTCAGGCTGGTGAGCTTGTCTATAATACCAGAATGGGGAATGGTGTTGAAAGCCTTTGCGAGGTCTAGGTAAGCTGTGTGGACATCCTTTCCCTCATCTAAAGCCTTGGTAACTGTCTCAAAGAAGTTCACCAGGCTTAGGAGGCATTATCTGCCCTTAAAGCCAAACTGGGTAGAGTCCAATGTTTGAAGGTTCCCAATGTTTCTGTTAATGAATTCCATGATGATGCGCTCCATAGCCTTGCAGACCAGGCTAGTCAGGCTTATAGGGCGATAGTTCCCAGGGTCTGTTGTGGCTCCACCTTTGTGGAGCAGGATAATGGTTGCTGTGCACCACTCTATGGGTACATAGCCTGTAGAGAGGCTGAGTTTGAACAGTGTGTTTAGGTGAGGGGTTAGTTTATTTTGGAGCTCATGTAAGACACAGCCTGGGACACATCTGGTGCCATTGAAGCTGTATTTTTGGCTTTGGATAGGGCTGTTTTAACCTGTGTGTCAGTGATTGCTGGGGCACTACATTCTTCTGGTATGCTTATGGGTCCTTTAGGGGGTGAAGTTTTCACTAAACTTGTCTGCTAGAATGTTGGCAATATCAGTCAGTTCAGTGTATTTTGTGCCATTCGGCACTAACTCAGAGCAGATCAGAGTTTCCACTTGGTTCTCGACATAGCTAAAGAACACTTTGTGGTTATCTTTGGAGTCCTTGGCAATTTTTCTAAGCTAGCCTTACATGATTTTATGAGGGATCGTAGTTTCTTGCTGATACTGATCAGGGATGTCTTCCCTTCTTGGGATTTTACTCTTTTCTGTACTAGTTTCCTCCTTCTATTGTATAGCTTGTTTATGGAAGGGGTCCACCAGACTTGGTTTTCTTTTCTTGGAGGAGTGGGTCATGGTTTTGCTGGGGATAGCACGATCCATGCATTCTTGCAGGTGCTCACAGAGTGCCTTTGTAAGGAATTCAGCAGCTTGGACAGCGTTGTCCTTTAGCATGGGGCTGTGAACCTTTCCACCTCGGTCTTAAGTAACGTGAAGTTTGCTTCTGAAAAGTTTTTCATGGTGGTTTCCTTGACTGGAGGTGGGGGCAGAATGTGGATATCCAGAGTGATTAGTCTATGGTCTGATCTAACCAGTGAGGGTTTGACCTCCAATGTAGAACACCAGTCACCCATATTGGTAATGACCAGGTCCAATATGTTGTCACCTCTGGTGGGGGTGTTGACCAGTTGATCCAGGGTGTTCGAGTTTATAAATTCTAGGAAGTGTTGGGCAAGGGAGTTAGTACTTGAGTAGTTCTCCCAGTTAATGTTTGGGTAATTGAAATCACCCAATATTAGGGCGTTTGGTAGGACCTTCATATTTTCCAGTGTCTCCAGAAACGCAGAATGAGGGTCCTGGGTCATGGTGGGCGATCTGTTAGCAAGCTACAATTTGAATTGCAGTTTTGCCCATTCTAAGTTGCACATAGATGATCTCTGAGGCATTGTGCTGTGCTGCTAACCTCGGGGTGTGGGTATCCTTGATGAATATGAATACATCCCTACCTTTTTTGTTTCTGTTTGGGTTTTGTGGCCAAAAAGTATGGTATGAGTTATAGCCTGGTAGTGCTGGGGTGCTTCTCAGGAGCCTTACACCAGATTTCTGTTACTGCACAGATATAGATGTGCTCTATACTGAGGAGTGCCTCGAGTGCATGCATTTTGAGGTTTAGACTTCTGGCACTAAGTAGCATTACCCTCAGTTTTTGGTTACTTGTGCTATTTATGGTGGTAGTTGTGTCTTGAGTCTTGCCTAAAAAGGCACTATGAGAGCGGCAAAAGCCTTGGCCAGTATTCGAAAGCCTAAGGGTGACAGGTGCAAGCCATCACTTGCGAAGCAACATGGCTAATCAAGCATGTCATCCCAGGTGGACAGATACTGGATCCCCTTTGAATGACACTAGAAGCTTAGCCAATTGTTGAAATTGATAATTTTTTCTTTATACTGTGGCATCATTCTTGGTGAGGGCAGGATGCTACTCAGGGTCAGGGTCATACCGGCCTGGGCTACGTGATCAGAGAGCTCTTCCATGTCTCTCCATGTAGCCCAGGGAGGTATGTCTCAGGTCATTCACAGCAACATGGACAATGACCGAGTCATATTTGTACTTGTTCTGGAGTGACCCGAGTGCTTGCATTATGTGGCGGATCCTGGCACCTGACAGGCAGATAACTGCAACCTTCTACTTGTCCAGCCTAGTTTGTGGGACATCAGTGTGCCTGACTATAGAGTCGCCTATTACTAGTGTGTTGGGCATGTTATTTTGCCTTAAGGACTCTGATTGCGTGGCACACTGATTATGTGAAGTATGTGTTTCATGGTTTGTGATTGGGTGTGGAGGTTGCTTGGGTGTCTGCTTTGGAGGTCTCTGTTGCTTTTAAAGATTTTTATTTAGAGCCTCCAAGTATGTTTTCATGTGTTTATGTGTACTATTTGTTGGTGTTGGTTTAGTAGGTCTATGTGAGAGTGGTGTTGTGTTGCCAGTATTTTCCTTCTCCTCTTGACTGTCAGTTTGAGTCTTGGGTTGAGAGAGCTTTGCCTCCAGTTTAGCTGTATAATTGCATCTCTCGCATTACATCATCAACAAACTTCTGGTTATCAACACAGGCATATCTTCTCAAAACCATAGCAGTAACCGTGGACCTAGACACATCATACACACTTTTCATTGCATGGGGGGGGATAACTGTGACAAGATAGTAACAGGATTCAGGAAGGAGCTTACTTCTGTAGAAGCATGGCAGAAAACCCCTCAGATTGCCCATAAAACAAAGCAAAAACTTCCAAATGTATATGTGATGAGGGAGAATTCTAAAAAGCTAAAGGGAAAGAAACCATTTCTTACCAAGGTCGCTCAATATTTTGCCCTCTGTCACTTGGAGAAAGGTTTGAGTTTAGGATCAACCTATTTCCAAGAGGCAAAGAAATAAATAACGGATTGTGGGTTTGATCTAAGGCGAGAGAAAAAAAATATTGGTCTGAGGCACTTGGTGCATTTTGTCTGTCTTTTTAGTTTGTGACAGCTGGGTACCAGGATGTTTACAGGGGACATTCAGCATATTCTTCAGCACTATCAGGACAGGTGAGGGATGATGTACATCCATTTGTAACATCTCCTCAATTCAGGGGAGCATCTATTGGTTCCCATAAAAAATAACATTCATCCTGGCTATGATCTGATTAAAAGAAAATTCCTCTACAGAAGAATAGAGGTTAAGATTTTCCTCAGTGTCAAATAATTGGGCTGTGCATTTGTAGGAGAAGAAGCCCTCTCTATGTCATTGGAAACATCAGACCCTGTTTCCTCACGAATTTCTTTAAATGGAATGTCTACCTGTAATGGTTTCTGACCACCAGGATTCATAGCCTGTAATGCATGCCTGGTTAAGGCAAGAAAATCTTTAACAGTAATTACTTCTGGAGGTAAACTTTTTTTTCTCTCTCAACAGGAAACCTGTGGAAGACCACCACCTCAGAGAAGGGACATCTGACCAGTTTAATGGTCTCTTACTTCGGTTACCCAGCAAAGAATTTCCTGGAGGGTATTTCAGACCTCAAGATGATGATTCTTCCACGTCTGAATGAGACACTGAAACCACCAAAGAGGACATGACTGACCCCCGGTTCATAGCAACTAAAACAACTACACTAGAGGAAGCAGGAGAGGTGAGTGGTCTGCAGAACAACCAATAGCCACTGCAGCTTCACCCACTGTCAACTTTGGCTCAGACTAAGCCTGCAACACTGACAACGGCTCCTTAATAAGTATTTTTTTCCTCTTTCTGGGTACAGTGGCACAGGGACCAGTAGGACCAGGATAAGTTTTCAAGTTGTAGACTAGGAAGAGATACCAAACTTGCCACAAAAAGTTGGCTGGAATGCAAGTTATCACACAGCATCTACAACCAGCACACCTACACTTCCTTTCCCCACCCGTTCACTATGTAAAAGGAAAGCAGTATGCAAAATACATATCAGAATTGGTTTAAAAATATGAAACTCGCTGACAGAAAAAGAAAAGTGGCAGGCTGGCTGTCACAAAGAGAACACAAGCACTACAGTAATAAAGACTCTTGTTCATTTCAAAAGAAAATATTTATTCATAAAATTCAAAGTTTACACAGGTTGTACACTTTTTTTCACAAATTTTGCCAACAATTAGCCATAAATGCTTATAGCCAAGAAAAGCAGTTCCGGGCACAAACATTTTTTTTTTTAAAGATTTGTTTAATCGGGAAATTCCAACTGGGACAGATCCCATTTTAAACAGAGGCCCAGGGAACAACGCTCCAAATGCATGTCTTTGGAACTTCCAATGCCTGTGAAAAAATACCAGGTGACTTAAATGGGTGACACTGCTTTAATCAAAAATACAATTAAATAATACATTATTGCAAGGGCAACAATTTCTGGGCGGAATGGTTTCCCAACAGGGACTTATGTACCAGAAATGAAGCCTTTGAGATGCTTTTCTTTGGGGTGACAAGAAACTACTGAAGAAAGCCTCACTTTGACAGATTATTTCCCTCATTTGGTCTAGCAAATCAGCAGTCAGAGGGAAGGGTGTGGGGGGAAGCCAGAGCTTTGTGAAGCCAGCCAGTTGTTGTAGCCTTGGCAGGATACAAACCATGTAGCCTAAGGGCTACTGGTGTGGGGGGAAGCCAGAGCTTTGTGAAGCCAGCCAGTTGTTGTAGCCTTGGCAGGATACAAACCATGTAGCCTAAGGGCTACTGCAGCAGTGCAAAAGACAAACGGTGTTGCCTGTGAAATGTATGCACCCTGCATAGGGACAGGCATGCTGTTGGCCATCACTGCTATGACACAAATATTCCTTAAGTGTCACCCTACCCATCAAATCAGCAGACAAGTAGGTCAATAATCCAGATACAGATGCCACACACCATGCCAGAGAAAGTCGGTATGATGTGTGGCATGAATTAGGAGTCATGGGACAGCCTGCAACACATGCACAATGACAAAGAAAACTCCTGCCGAGGGCAGGGCAGACCCACTTGGCATCCATTGGCACATCCATGAGAATACTGCCCAGTGCCCACCATGATCATGCCAAGGGCCAGATGCTTGGAGCAGGGTCACAGGACAGTCTTGCATAAAAAACACGCGGTTCCAGAAAGTGCATCACTGTCCTCAGTGTCAATGGTCATCTCCATCCCTAAGCAATGACAATCCCACAGCAGTGGTTGATACTACACTAAGTACATCACATAAGGCTATCTGGTCTGGGTCTCAAGTTTCAAACCATCCATGTCTACAATTTGTTTACAGAGTGCAACACTACATCTGTATGGTCAAGAATACCGAGGCTATTTAATCCCCTTACATGTGGGGCTATAGGAACACTCACATACAAGCTCTTGAAGTCATACACCTTCCACTGGATGGGATCCCTCCTATTTTCATACAGCATGACCACCCAGGACACCAAGACAATATTCAACTCTAAAAGCTCCAACCAATCCATGCAGGATGCAATCCTTACCTCCCCAAACCTCTTTGGCTATGCTTTTTCAGTGCTGCAATGTACTGGGCTCCTCCAGCCTCAGATGCAGTGCCACTGCAGAGTCCCTCCCACCCCCCCCACCCCAAAAAAAACCCTTACCTAGCTTTTTCTCCATAGCTGCTTCAGGTTGGTATGGCATTCTGTGGCTAATCCCATGCTATAACAGCTGACACAACACCATGTTGTATAGCATGGCAGTGAGCACGAACATCTTGCTGCAGGCCTCCGAAACATAATGCAGTGCACCATCAGATGGTTCTAGGCAATAGAAGCAGGTCTTCAGCAATTTTAACCCATGCTCGATAGTGTTCCAGGTCTGTGACAACTCAGTACTATATACCATCTCCTCCATGTTCTGAAGGTTGTGGATGTGACTCATAAGCCACAGTTCCAGCCACATCCAGCATCACCTGCAACATACAGCAGGGAACACCACTATGAGTGGCCTTTGGTCTATATCCATAGCAGCAGTTTGCCATAGACTTTGTGGGTGATACTGTGTGCACCTACTGACTAGATGACCCAGTGGAAGGTCACTCCGCTCAAAATCACTGGTATAGGTCACACAACTGCCAGATGTTGGAATCATGGGAACTGCCTGGATGCCCACAGCCACAATGTAAATGCCATCTTGAGTACTACACACTCACTGGCAGCTAAAAGAGTGGAAGTCCTTCCTGATGATGTATTGGATACTATGCAGAGCAGATGAGACCTTCCCAGCAATGTGGGTGTCCATCAGTCACCCCTCAAAGCCTCAGGTAAATGGGATATGTCATAGAATGTCAGCATAGTGCTGTTTCTCTCCTACTCTCCGTGGGAACCAAACACACTCCTCCACATGTTGCATCATTACATCAAGGAACTGGTACAGGATTCATGAGGCAAAACTCCTATCACATCCCCTCTTGGATGCTAAGACGTTCCCACACCAAGGATGGTTAATGATACACAGACCTTAAAATCTATTGGGATAGGTAATTTCACCCATACCTCTTAATTCCATGTCAGAATGGTACATTTCTACCATACAGAAGTGTGCATCTCAGTCTGCACAATACTGGTCGACATGGTCTCAATCATGAAAGTGATGCAACATTGGCCACCTGTGGACCTGTCTGATGCAGGGGACAAGAGTATGTAAGATCGTAGACACAAGCTCCAAGGATGGTCACTAACATATGCTCTTTAGCGAACACACAAGTAACTCTTAAGCATCTCACTAGAGTTGATAATCTTATACATCAGAAAACTGTGGTACTCACAACAGATGAGGCTCATTGAGGTCATTTTATAAGTTCCTGAATCATTACACCACATTAAGTTCACCATCTGTACATGCAATGGCTCTCCTACAATCATTTGTTGTTTGTGATACATGCAGCACTATTTTCTCATTACCATGATTACTCTGTGCCTCCTGAATCGCCTCTTCCATGCACATTACCACTAAACAGAGTACTTCACATAATGCATTAATCACAAGGTCTTTACCTTTCAGTTGCTAATATAATTTTTAACAATCTTGAACCTCAAGAAGAAAGTGTGGGAAACTAAGGCACTAAATTAAACAAGAAATCAGACTAACTTACAATAATATATTTATCAGATGTGAGAGACAATGAACTGTAGGAATATCAGACATTTTTTCTGAATTGCTATATTTTATTTAAACATGCCAAAACATTTTAGCCCTAATGTACTATTCCACTCTTTGTAAATATGTTATTAATTAATAATACAACTAATTAAGTTCATTATTTTTGCAGGCTTTTGCTACCATGTCAGTTTCCAGTATCAGCATTCAAATTTAGCCTGACACGGGGGAAAAAAACGGGCTTGAGATGGAATATTAATTCTGCACTGGCATGTTGACTGAAATGTCTAAACCTCTACATGCATAGGTTTCATCCCTTTATCCCCTTACTGAAAAATAAGGGCTCATAAAAGGGTGCTGCACTTCAGGAAGGGAGGGAGTTACTGTGCGATTACCTCATTAAAAAAAGGCATATCTGCCAAATTCAGACTGCCACAAAAGCATTCAGAGTCAGTATATAGTACCTCTGCTGAAGTACTGGTGTTATGCACGCTTTATACATCGTTCAGTAGTACAGCATGCCATCTAAGATTAAACCTGTCTCATATTGTCACTATTATTACCTTAAGTAGCCAACACTCAGGTTTATTTAATGTGCACAACTTTTCCTAACAGAGAAACAAGTTTGGTGCAGGCCAAGGTAACGGACTATGGGAAAAAGGTAGCTACATTTAAATCAAAGACCAGCAAGAAAAAAATATGCATGAAGTTAACTACTTTGGCAAAAAGTTATGTGCAGTCTTCACAAACTGCATTCTATATTAGCATTACAAAAGAAACAATAAACTCAGCAATTAGATACAGGTGAACCTCCTTAAAAAATAAGAATCTGCATTGAAAATTACCAGCTGTGCATAACACATAAGGGATTATCAAAATGCAGAGAGAAACATTTCTACCATACTGTAATATGTTAAATTAGACAATATATACAGAAATATTTCAAAATACAATGAAAAAAGCATGTTTTCATTTTCACAAAAAAGGTTATACAACTAGACCATTTTCTAAGCATAATACCACAGTAAGCATTGTTTGACAAATACTAGACCTCATACAGCATCAATAAGGCCCTCCACTAAGACAATGAAGTTTCTCTATACATACTTGGTGGAGTGTAAATCAGATAGGTTTTAAACTAGTCAGTTTCTACTCCCCAATGTAGAAGTGCCCGTCTGATTGCTTTTGCTACAGTAATTTGCATTTCCTGTTTGTGCTGTGCTGCCATGTAGTTTAGTATGCAACAAAAAATGTTACAAGTAAAACTTCCAAAAAGTGTAAGGGAGGTACAGGGAGGGGGAGTTTATCCTCTCCTGAAAAAAGCATCATTTTATTTGTTTCATTTAGCTGAAGTTTTAGTTAATTTATTTCACCTTACCAAATCTTCAGTAACCAGAGACTAGTCACAACATATGGGCACTTACAGCTGCATTAAGCCTCAGAACACCTCTAGGAGATCAGTTAATGGATTATTACTGATACAGGTATATCTGCAAACAAAATTGTACTGTTTATTGGTTCCATTTATTACAGTACCCATCACATATCCCATCCCTCATGCATATGAGATTTTAAAAAGTTCAGTTACAGGCTTGCTGTTCTTGAACTGTTTGTAAGTTTCTGTGAGGCCATTTTTTGCTTGGGCTAAAGGGAAGTCTCTCTGTTGATCAGTGGCAGTGAAAAACATTGAGCAGCTTGCCTGCCCCTGAGGGAGTGGTTACTGACTTGAAACTGTAGTTTTATTGGCCATTTTGGGTCAATTCCAAAACTCCTTCATCTTCCTCTCTTAAAACCGGGTTGCCTCGTGGTTTTGGCGTCTTTTCAGGCTTGTTGGCTGTTGGTGAAGCACCCACCAAGAGGAGAAAACGCTGAGAGAAGAAAGGAGCCACTTTTGAGATTTTAAGTATTTTTCCTCTGTTTATTTGCTAAGTTTTTCTGCATAACCGCCTATTTTTGAGCATTTTCTGGCTTGTTAAACTTGATTTCTGCATTAGTAACTGTATTTAGAGCACAACCTAAAGCTGTTTACTGAATTTCCTGTTTGCACTTATTTTTTAAAATCGTTTTTTTCTCAAAACTTGCATTTTGTCCTTAAAGGAGTGGTTCCAGCCAGAAACTTTGGCCATTTTGGGTCAATTCCTAGCTCTTTCCAGCCCCCTGCTATAAAGCACGCTTTAGCATTCTTTAGCGCGGAGTTGCCACTAGAGCACCATCGGGCAACGCTGGTTAAACAAGGTTAAACTATTTATGGCTCCGTAAAGTCTGCTCTTCATTTTTCCCCTTAGAACTTGTAATCTAAACAATCTATTCTCATTCTCAAAAGCTCAGCACTTGTTCCTAAAGCATTTTTTTAGTCAGGTAAAGCACTTCTATATTATACAAAGTACTTCACTAGCCTAAAACCCCCTTGAATACCCACTTCTCTATAGGTCCTTTCTGACTCAGTTACATAGCAAACTTTTTTCATTTCTTCTAGCATGACGAAGGGTCAGTTGCTAGCATCCTCTCCTGCTCAGCTGGTGAATCTGGGAATATTGAGGCAATGTTACAATTGCCTCATGTACACAGACAACCCTCTCCTCCTCCCACAAAACACAAATACATGTGAGAGATGCAACCATATAGCCAAACTGGAGGCTGAGCTCTCTCAACTCAGGACTGGCAAGACCAGACAGGAAGAGGAAGGTAATCACACACACCACAAACCCAGTCTCACATAGAACTATCACAACTACAAATCAAACGCATAAACACACAAAGACATACTCGGAGGCACTGATCAATAATCTACCAAAACAGCAGAGGCCTCCATAGCAGACACCCAAGCAACTGCCACCTCATGACATAACACAAGCAACACATAGATCACAAAGTCAGTGTGCAAATCAGTCACAGCCCTTAAGGCCAAACACAATGCCAGACACACTTGTCATAGGTGACTCCATAGACACACTGACATCCCACTCACCAGACTGAAGAAGGAGAGGGTCACAGTAAGCTGCCTATCGAGTGCTAGAATCCGCCACATCACACAAGCACTCAGGTCACTCCACAGCAAGTACAAGTATGACTCAGTCATTGTCCATGCCGGTGTGAACGACCTGAGACGTACCTCCCTGGACTACATGAAGAGACATTGAAGAGCTCTCAAGATTATGTAGCCCAGGCAGGTATGACCCTGACCCTGAGCAGTATCCTACCTTCACCAAGAATGATGCCACAATACAGAGACAAAATGATCAGTTTTAATAATTGGCCTAATTTCTGGTGTCATTCTAAGAGGATCCAATGTCTGTCTGCCTGGGATGACATGCTTGACAAACCACGCTGCTTTGCAAGGGACGGCTTGCACCTGTCACCCCTGGGTTTCCAGATATTGGCAAAGGCTCTTGCCACCCCCATAGTGCCTTTTTAGGCAAGGCTCAAATTCTAAACCTACCGCCCTACAAAACAATGGAAAAAAACGAAGGGTAATGCTGCTCAATGCCAGAAGTCTAAATCTCAAGATGCACGCCCTCGAAGCCCTCCTCAGTATGGAGAACATTGATGTCTGTGCTGTGACTGAAACCTGGTTCAAGGCCCCAGAGAGCACCCCGGCACTATCAGGTTTTACCTCAAACCATGTGTTCCGGCCGCAAAACCCGGACCGTACCACAAATGGAGGGGGTGTATCCATATTCATCAAGGACACCCACACCTCCAGGTTGGTGGCAACGCAGGAAGCATCGGAGACCATCCAGGTGCAATTAACCATAGGCAAAACTACCCTACAGTTTGTAGCATGTTACAGGCCACCCTCTCAAACTCAGGAACCCCACACAGCTTTCCTGAAGACATTGGAGAGTATAAATGTCTCTCCAAACACCATCATATTGGGTGACTTCAACTACCAAAACATAGACTGGGAACACTACTCAAGCCCCAATACCCTAGCCCAAAGGTTCTTGGAGTTCATAAACTCAAATGCTGTGGAACAACTTGTCACCATTCCCACAAGAGGAGAAAATATACTAGACCTGATCATTACAAACATGGGGACAAAATGCTCCACACCGGAAGTATATCCCTCATTGGTGAGATCAGACCACAAACTAATCTCACTGGAGATCCACATCCCGCCCCCACCCCTAACAAAAAGACCACAGTGAAGAACTTCTCAAAAGCCAACTTCACACTTTCTTAACACTGGTGTGGTAGCTTTCAAGGCCCCCGAGCCAGTGGAAACCACAACCCACGCTGCCGAATCCCTTACAAATGCTTTCTACGAGCACCTCCAGGATTGCATGGATCAAGCAATCCCAAATAAAATCAAGACCCTTTCCACCAAAGGCAAGCGCCCGGTCTGGTGGACCCCAGCCATAAACAAACTATAACAAGAGGAGAAAGCTACTTCAAGATAGAGCAAAGTCCCTAAAAGGGAAGACATCTCTGATCAATACTAGTAAAAAACTACGATCACTCATAAAATCCTCCAAGGCCAACTTTCAGAGAAAAATCGCCAAGGACTCAAAAGACAATCATAAGGCCTTCTTTAGCTATGTTAGAAACCTGGGTGGAACCTCCCAGATATGCTCAGAATTAGTCCAAAATGATACAAAAATCACTGAACCCACAGACATTGCCAACATACTGGCAGACAGGTTCAGTGCAAATTTCTCCTCTCCCTCCCTCCCAAAAGGAGAAATTTCTATCCCAGCAGAGTGTAGCCTCCCAAACATCTCAAATGCCCAGGTGAGAGATGCTCTCTCTAAAGCTAAAAACACAGCATCAATGGGACCGGATGGTGTCCCCGGCTGTGTACTACATGAACTCAATGAGGAACTAAACCCACACATAAGGCTGCTGTTTAATCTTAGCCTTACCACAGGATATGTACCCAAAGAGTGGCGTATGGCAACTGTGGTCCCACTCCACAAAGGCGGTGCTTCTACGGACCCCGGTAATTACCGCCCCATAAGCTTAACAAGCCTGGTCTGCAAAGCTATGGAGAGGATCATAATGGAACTCATAAATAAAGACATTGGGGACCTACAGCCATTGGATCCTACCCAATTTGGCTTTGTCAAGGGCAGATCATGCCTTTTGAACTTGGTCGACTTTTTTGAAACACTCAACAAGGCCATTGACGAGGGTAAGGCAGTTCACACAGCCTACCTTGACCTCACAAAAGCTTTTGACACAATACCCCACTTGGGTATCATAGAAAAGCTCACCAGCTTAAATATAAACCCATATGTCACAAGATGGGTTGCAAACTGGCTCAAGGACAGAACCCACAGGGTTAGAGTTGCTGGTGCAATGTCAGACTCCAAGCCGGTCACAAGCGGTGTCCCACAGGGCTCAGTCCTGGGCCCCCTCTTGTTCGGCATCTATTTTTCAGAAGTGCAGGCAAACATAGGAGGATTGTGGCTGACAAAGTTTGCAGATGACTGCAAACTGGGCGCCATATTTGAGAATCCATCAGACACAGATATCCTTCAGACAGGTCTCATAGAAACGGATAACTGGTGCCAGAGCCATGGCCTTAAGCTAAACGCCAAAAAATGTATAGTCATACCCTTTGGGAAAAACAAGGTAACACCAAATTACCACATAGGTGGCAATCCATTAAGCATGGAAGAAGTCATCAGGGACCTGGGGACCCAAGTTGACAGTAACCTCTCTTTTGACACTCACATTGCCAAAGTGGTCAGGAGGACCTTCTACATTGCCCACCTGATCATGAAGGGATTCACATCCAGATCAAGGGAGGTCATTGTCCCCCTGTACTCATCACTTATCAGACCAATGATTGAGTACAATGCCCCATTCAGAATGTATCTTACCAGACACCTGCAGCAACTGGAAAGACCCCAAAAGTTCCTCACCAAAAGGATAAAGGGGCTCAAAAACATGTCGTATGCTGCCCGACTGAAGAAACTCCAGCTCTATTCAGTCGCATACCGTCTGCTCAGAGGTGATATGTGCCTGACATACAAGGCCATGTCCAACCTGGAATTAATGGACATGCTCCACCTCAAAATCCAAATCCACCAGAGCCACAAGAGCAAGAGACTTAAACCTCATCACGGATATAAATAGGATGTGCTGGAGGGTCAGATTCATCACCCAGAGACTCCCTCTGCTATGGAACAAAATCCCGGTCCATGTGAGGCAGAGCCCCTCACTAGCTCTGTTCAAGAAGAATCTTGACCAGTGGATGGGAGATCGTAGGTTTACCCCGGGATCATCTCTGTATCACTACTAGACAGAGGCATGGCAAACTAATGGGTATAGTATTCTTCAACCTAAGGGGTGGTGAAAGCCACACACACTCTGGCTAGGCTTATAAATGCCCTAGGGCAGATAGCCTAGTATAAACCTATGAACCTATATTTCATCTATTTCAAATGAAAGTCTGTATGGGACCCACCCAAAGGGAAAGGGGATTAAGCTGTATTCAGCATTCATCAGACCTATCAACATGTACAATGCCCCCTTTGTTATGTACTTAATCAGGCATATCCAGCAACTGGAACATCCATTCACACAAGTTCTTCACTAAAAGAATACAGGGTGCAAGTACCATGCCATACTCAAAATGCATCAAGGCCCTACCAATGTATTTCGTCTCCTACAGGCTGTTGAGGGGAGGTCTACAACTGGCATACAAGGCTTTGTCAGACCCCATTCGGATGAGCCTCCTGCACATCTATAAAACAAACAGTACCAGAATTACCCCTTTCAAAGGCTTAAACCTTACCAGTGATATAAACTGGGCCTGCTGAAGAAACTGCTATGTATCCCAGAGACTACCCCTTCTCTGGAACAGGCTTCCCATCCATGTGAAGCAGAATTCCTCCCCAACGCAATTCAAGTGTAATGTGGACAACTGGATAGAGAACAGGAAATTCATCCCTAGTTTGGCGCCTATATCTCTAATGCACACAGGCATCCTGCAAACGGTTCTCCCAGGCACCTGCCTGTAAATGTGTCATCTCCCAAGCCCCTGCATACACTTATCAAGGGTACCAGAACTTGTCAGAAATTTGGGATGCGTGACTAGGCTTAAAAAAAAATCCTTGTGGTTGTTAGCCTAGTAAACACCTACAAAACTACAAAATGAACCAGTAGGGTACTAACAAATAAAGCCACCTGCAGAGAAGTAGAAGAGAAACTGATACATACAGTGGGTACAGGTCAAAATCAATTAGCAGCAAGTGTGCATCTTTGAATGTGGATTACTGGAGTGCCAAACACCTTGTGCACTGCTGGGATTCAGTTACCTTATTTCAGTATTTGCATGTATACTGAGCTACAAAAACATAACTATTTTAAACAAATGCAGAGATAAAATATGAATTTTTAACCTCTAATTCTTATCACAATGAATCATAATTACAGTTGTAAATCTCAATGATGATAATTAAATTTTAGAGGGCGGTCGCAGTGGTGCAGCGTTTAGCATTGCCACCTCACAGCACGAGGTTCTCCAGTTCGATTCTCGGCTGGGGTGCCTTCTGTGCGGAGTCTGCATGTCCTCCCTGTGGTCGCGTGGGTTTCCTCCAGGTGCTCTGGTTCCCTCCCACATCCCAAAGACATGCAGTTGGTGGATTAGATACTCTAAATTGGCCTTAGGTGCAAGTGTGTGCCTTCTGTGGAAGGCTGAGTGCTGGGCTGGCAACTCGACACCATAAAACTCCACTGCCAATCATGAGTGGACAGATGATTTACTGTGGTGACCCCTAACTGGGAAAAGCTGAAAGAAGAAGATAATTAAATTTTTAGAGTCACACAACTACCGACAGATATGCAGTTTATGATGTAGCAAAACAGCCAGGTTACCCTTTTATGAGAGAGATGCCCATGAGCTGGCTGGACAAACCATACCCCCTCCATAGCAAGTAAGTACTCGATTACCACCACATTTTCCTGACCTGATGATGGCTGTTCTTATACCTCTCAATTGTACCCCATTATAAGAAACATTCCTCATTCTAGGTCTTAAAGTCCAGGTTTCTGGCTGTCCTACAATGAGTATGTCACACATTCATTGCTGGGATTTTAATTGATAGACTGTCTTTCAGCCTTTCCCAGTTAGGGGTCGCCACAGCAGAACTCCGGTCCGCTAATGACTGGCAGTGGATTTTTACTGTGCCGAGTTGCCAGCCCGACTCCCAACCTTCAAAGAAGGTACACCCATTCAAGCACGCACCTACTTGCATGTCTTTAAATGTCATTCGACCACAGTGAGGACATGCAGACTCCAGCCAGAAGGCGCTCCAGCCAAGAACAGAACAAGAGAACCTCTTGCTGTGAGGCGACAATGCTAACCACTGCACTACTGTGTCCTAGGTTCATAGGTAGGTACTAGGCTACTGGCCCAAGGGCCCAAGTAAGCCTAGCCAACAAGGTTCTCTGGCTTACGCCACCCAAGAAAGTTAATTTCCTGTGCCCCTGTCGAGCAGAGCCACAGAAGTGATCCCTGGGGTATATTTCCTATTTCCCATCCACTCATCAAGATTTTTCTTGAAGAATGCTAAAGAGGAACTTTGCTTGACATAGACTGGTAGCTTGTTCGTGAGTATAGGAAGTCTCTGGGACTGGAATCTATCCCTCCAGCATGTGCTGTTTATTGTGGTGACAAGGTTTAGGTCCCTAGAGCATGCAGCTCAGAGGGATTGGGATTTCTTTAGGTGTAGCATATCCAACCGCTCTGGGTTTAACATAGCTTTATATGTCAGGCAGAGATCTCCTCAGAGGAGACGATACGCTATAGAGTAAAGCTGGAGTTTATTGAGACAGTTAGTGTAGGGCATCTGTTTGAGGCCAGTAATCCTCTTTGTGAGGTACTTCTGTGGCCTTTCCAGCTGCTGCAGATGTCTTTGTGAGTTACAATAAACAGCTTTTGCAAGTCTTGAACCCAGGACCCTGTACACTATAGTCACAGTAAACTACCAAGCCATCACAACATTTTTTTTAACTGATATCCACATTAAATAGCTCTGAATTACATTACTTCATAAAAAGAACTTTGCATAATTATAACACAACACATTTTAACCAGCCTGTGGCCTTCCTTGTTGAATTATAAGCTGTTAGGTAAGGGTTCCACTTTATCAAAGGGAGGGGTCCTCACTTTGGAGATGGAAGGTTGAAAACTGTGACTTTTCCTTTTGGTTGCTGCACACATCTCTTAAACTGTTTAGTGAGGAACTCATTTGGGGGTCTTAAAAAGTTCATGTTCCTCAAAGTTGCACACTGAAAGGGTCTGTCACACATTCAGTGTTAATTCAGGGATTTTTTAAGTAAAACTAGCATGCTATGACCTTCCTAGTTGAAGTTGGTAGTAAGCAGTTAGTACGTGTTCCACATTATATGGGCTGGTGCTCTTTATCTTGGCGATGCAAGGTTGACAGCTATGGTGAGGGGCGGAGCACAATATGACATAAAAACAGAAACACTTGAGAGGTACATTAGTACTGCATTATGGGCTGGCGTTTGGGACAGTATGTCTGAAGTTTCTGCAAGACTTAATAACAGGAATACTTTGCTCCTCAAACATCAATACACTGTATTATTTTTCATGTATCGCGACTCAACACGGGTTGGCAACACCACCCCTCCCACACAATTAACCGCAAGGTCCGCAACAGGTCTGTCCTGGGAGAAAAGTAACCGTAAGACTCCGGCCCTACAAACACTGACCATTCCTTGCTTAACAAATGACACCAGTAGGCTAAGGATGAACAAAGCTAGTCTACTGAGTTCGTTTTTACAATAATTTGCATCATGCTCACAACCAAGAGGCATCACTGCTGATGGTTTGAACTGTTTGTAATTAGTATATCACGCATCAACTCCTCCGTACTCTAAAGTCTTAGCAAGGTGTATTGTTACGATGGCTGCTGATACCGAACAGCAGAGCTCGGGTCTCCTTGTTGTCAATGGTTTCCTTTATCTTCTGCCTTCGTGTCCGACTCCATTAATACCCCTATGCCTCCCTCTTTTCAGTCGTACAAGTAACAACTAAATCAAAAACTCTCAACTGCTGTTTTTAGTAGTGACCTACAATACTTTATTCCACTCTGTTATTTTGACAAACTGTACTAAAATATAGACGCGCAATGCAAAACGTATAACGTAACGCTTTAAATGTGTGACTACATATAATATATCTTAGCAACGTATCTTTATTGCTGCAAAAATGTAGATCAACAATCTTTTCTGTATGTTTGCTTACCGTAATTTCCTGTAATCTGCGTTTGTCTCTCATTTTTTCCATCTGTTTTAATGTTGTGTGTTAGGGTTACCACCTGTCCCTCTTTGGACAGTTGTGTCCTGCAAAAAAATTAAAATGGCAAATGTCCTGAGATTTTAAGACAAAAATATTTCCTATATTTTCTGTAATAGTTGCATAAAACAGTTATTTTTGTATCTGAAACACCTAAATATTATAATAAAGAGAATAAGCAACTCAAATGCTACAAGAATAAGTTTTTATGCTGGCAAAAAAGCGAATGTCTGTCCTTTGTACTGGCCGTGGGTATGTTTTGCCCTGCAAAATCTGACATTTCTACAAAAAATGTCCCACTTTGGGAGTTTGAAAAGGTGGCAACCCTATTATGCGTGGAGTGGAGCTTTTCTCCCTGAGCCTCAGCTGAAAGAGTCTTCTATCCATTCCAGTCGGACTTTCCCGGTAAAGAAATGGAAAATAAAATAAATACTTGTAATGGATGTGAATAAACTAAATGGCCAGAGGTAGTTTACCTTTTCACTTGAAGTTATAACTTTGCCCTACGCTACAGCGTCGAACAAAAATGTAGTAAACTTGAAACAAGAGCTCGCCAAACGTAACACAGTATGTCATCGTGTTAATCTTTTCTGCACCTCCGAAAAGTACTTAAAATAAAAACAGAAGGTTACAAGGCAGTACAGCTTCCTTCAATCGTTGTCTGATTAACGTTAAGACCAACAGACATAAAAAAAGCGAGGTTGTGTCTCAGAAAGGCCCGCACAAAGAACTTCTATGACGTTTAGCTTCGCAAGGTATCTGTATTTCAGTATTATTTATTTTGTAGGTTCAACTCGATTATTAACGTTAAATTGTCCATCGTTTTGGCCCATCACACACATGAATAGATCCAGCAACCTCTGCCTCCCACGATCTTGGATTACAGGTGCACGCCACTGCACCCGGCAAAGTTTTGTGCACTTTAGAAACTTTTACACTCTGTACGAATGACGTCACTACCGTCACCTGCACTTCTGCCATCTGTTCGCTGATGGCTGCGGAATGAAATACAGTACAACGTCGGGGAACTAATTGGGAGACATACCTGTCCATAAAACTGATTTGTTTGCAATAATGGGACATTTTGACTGTTTAAGCACATCCATATTTGCACATTTATTTAAAAAAAAAAAAAAAAAAATATATATATATATATATATATATATATATATATATATATATACACACACACACTTACATGAATTCATTTTAACATTGTTTTATAAACAGAATGTAAAAATAAATTCTGTTATGATGGAAGATTGCAGGGTAATGTATTGAAATACCCCCCCCCCCCCATGCGCAGTCAGAACCGGTCTTTGGTCAACTGATGCTCTAGGCAAAAGGTCTCCGCAGCACCCCCAGCACTACCCTGTGCCCCCATCCTGGTCTACCTACACCATCCAGATTACTGGAAAAGTGCCCCTGCCAGAGCGACGCCTTAGGCGGCCGCGTAGTTGGCCTATGCCTAAGGTCGGCTATGTGCTTAGTAGCAAGTCCCGCCCATCACCCGTGGAGTGTACAAATACCGAAGGAATATTCATGGTGATGTCCGCACTGCCACATGAATATTCATCCAGTATTCTGATCATGTGGTAAGCAAAAAGATACATGGATTAAATACCCTTATAGGTTCATAGGTTCATACAAGGCTATCTGCCCTAGGGCATTTATAAGCCTAGCCAGAATGTGTTTGGCTTTCGCCACCCATTTTAAATTTATTTTGCTATGCCCTTTTTCGAGGTTAGTATACTGTGCCTCTGTCTAACAGTGACATAGAAGTGATACCCGGGGTAAACCTACGATCTCCCATCCACTCATCAAGATTCCTCTTGAAGAGAGTCAATGAGAGACTCTGCCTAACCTGGACTGGGATTTTATTCCAGAGTGAAGGGAGCCTCTGGGTTATGAATATGTCCCTCCAGCATGTCCTATTTATTTCAGTGCTGAGGTTCAAGTCTCTCGAGCGCATAGCTCGATGGGATTTGGATTTTCTGAGGTGCAGCATGTCCATTAATTCCGGGTTGGACATGGCTTTATATGTCAGGCACAGATCGCCTCTGAACAGGCGGTATGCCACTGAGTAGAGCTGGAGTTTCTTTAACCGGGCAGCATATGGCATCTGTTTGAGCCCTTTGATCCTCTTGGTGAGGTACTTTTGGGGACTTTCCAGTTGCTGCAGGTGTCTGGTAAGGTACATCCCAAAAGGGGCATTGTACTCAATTATGGGCCTGATGAGGGATGAGTAAAGAGGCACGATGACCAGCCCCTGATCTAGATGTGAATCCCTTCATGATTAGGTGGGCTATATAAAATGTTTTTCTAACCACTTTGGCCACGTGGTTGTCAAATGAGAGATTTCTATCAACTTGGGTCCCCAGGTCCCTAATTACTTCTTCTGTACTTAATGGATTACCACCTATGTGGTAATTTGTGGGCACTTTGATTTTGCCAAAGGGGATGACTATACACTTTTTGGCATTTAGCTTGAGGCCATGGCTCTGGCACCAGTTGTCTGTTTCTGTGAGGCCCTTTTGGAGGATGCTTGTGTCGGCTGGAGAGTCGATTATGGCGCCCAGTTTGTAGTCATCTGCGAACTTGGTCAACCACAGTCCTTCCATGTTGGCCTGTACCTCCGAGAAATATATACCGAACAAGAGAGGTCCCAGGACTGAGCCTTGTGGGACACCACTTGTAACTGGTTTGGAGTCTGACATGGCTCCAGCAATTCTAACCATGTGGGTTCTGTCCTTGAGCCAATTTGCAATCCATCTAGTGACATAGGGGTTTATATTTAAGCTGGTGAGCTTATCTATAATGCCCGAGTGGGGTATTGTATTGAAGGCTTTTGCGAGGTCCAGGTAGGCTGTGTGGACCGCCTTCCCCTCGTAAATGGCCTTGGTGACTGTTTCAAAGAAATCAACCAGGTTTAAGAGGCAGGATCTGCCCTTAACAATGCTGAACTGGGTAGGATCCAGTGTTTGTAGGTCTCCAATATCTTTATTTATGAGGTCCATGATGATCCTTTCCATAGCTTTGCAGACCAAGCTAGTCAGGCTTATGGGGCGATAGTTTCCAGGATCAGTTGAGGCACCACCTTTATGGAGAGGGACCACTGTTGCTTTACGCCACTCTTTGGGCACATATCCTGTAGCAAGGCTGAGATTGAACAGTAGTTTTATGTTTGGGTTTAGCTCTTCTTGGAGTTCATGTAGGACTCAGCCCGGGACACCGTCTGGTCCCATTGATGCTGTGTTTTTTGCTTTGGAGAGGGCGGCTCTTACCTGAGCATCTGAGATGTCAGGGGGGGCAGCACTCTGCTGGGATAGATATTTGCCACTGTGGTGGGGAGGGAGAGAGAAGTTTGCGCTGAACCTGTCAGCTAGGATGTTGGCAATGTCTGTGGGTTTGGTGTATTTTTTGTCATTTTGGACTAATTCTGAGCATATCTGGGAATTACCACCCAGGTTCCTAACATAACTAAAGAAAGCCTTGTGATTATCCTTAATGTCCTGTGCAATTTTTCTCTTGAAGCTGGCCTTAGACAATTTTATGTGTGCCCGTAGTTTTTTGCTAATACTGATCAGTGATGCCTTCCCTTTTTGGGATTTTGCTCTATCATTTAGTAGCTTCCTCCTTCTATTGTATAGTTTGTTTATGGCTGGGGTCCACCGGACAGGACGTTTGCCTTTGGAGGATTGGTTCTTGGTATTATTTGGGATCGCATGATCCATGCATTCCTGAAGGTGTTCATAGAATGCGTTTATAAAGGATTCTGCGGTCTGGGTCGTATTTTCCACAGGCCCGGGGGCTTTGAAGGATTCCACCTCAGTTTTGAGGAGTGTGAAATTTGCTTTAGAGAAGTTTTTCACTGTGGTTTTCTGGGCAGGGGGTGGGATCGGGATGTGAATATCCAGTGAGATTAGTTTATGGTCTGATCTTACCAGTGAGGGATACACTTCTGGTCTGGAGCATAGAGTCCCCATGTTGGTGATGATCAGGTCCAGTATGTTTTCCCCTCTTGGGGGAGTGGTAACAAGTTGTTCCATAGCATTTGAGTTTATAAATTCTAGGAACCTTTGGGCTAGGGTGTTGGAGCTAGAGTAATGCTCCCAGTCTAAGTTTGGGTAGTTGAAGTCGCCCAATATAATGGTGTTTGGAGAGACCTTCATATTTTCCAGTGTTCTCAGGAAGGCCGAGTGGGGTTCCAGGGTCTGGGAGGGTGGTCTGTAGCAGGCTATAAACTGGAAGGCAGTTTTACCCACTGTTAGTTGCACATGGATAGTCTCTGATGCTTCGTGCTTTGCCACCAACCTGGAGGTGTGGGTATCTTTGATGAATATCGATACTCCCCCTTCTTTTGTGGTTCGGTCCAAGTTTTGGGGCCAAAAAGCATGGTATGAGGTATAACCTGGTAGTGCTGGGGTGCTCTCGGGAGCCCTGAACCAGGTTTCTGTTACTACACAGATATTGATGTTCTCCATGCTAAGGAGAGTTTCGAGTGCATGCATCTTGTGGTTTAGACTTCTGGCATTGAGTAGCATTACTCTTAGTTTCTTATCCCTTGTGATACCTATGGAGGTGGGTTTGTCTTTTGAGCCTTGCCTAAAAAAGGCACTATGGGGGAAGCAAGAGCCTTTGCCAATATCCGAAAGCCCAGGGGTGACAGGTGCAAGCCGTCCCTAGCGAAGCATCGTGGCTTGTCGAGCATATCATCCCAAGCTGACAGGCATTGGATCCCCTTTGAATGACACCAGTACTTAAGCCAATTGTTGAAATTGATCATCTTGCCTTCATATTGTGGCATCATTCTTGGTGAGGGTAAGATGCTACTCAAGGTCAGGGTCATACCGGCCTGGGCTACATGCTCAGAGAGCTCCTTTATGTCTCTTTTCATGTAGTCCATGGAGGTACGTCTCAGGTCATTCACACCAGCATGGACAATGACTGAGTCATATTTGTACTTGCCTTGGAGTGACCTGAGTGCTTGTGTTATGTGGTGGATCCTAGCGCCCGACAGGCTGCTCACTGTGACCCTCTCCTTGTTCAGCCTGGTGAGCAGGACGTCAGTGTGCCTGATGATAGAGTTACCTATTACAAGTGTATCAGGTGTGTTGTTTAGTCTTAAGGGCTGTGACTGGCACATTGGCTTTGTGAGATATGCGTTGAACGTGTTTTGTTTTGGGGTAGCGGCTGCTTGGGTGTCTGCTTTGGAGGTCTCTGCTGCTTCGGCAGATCTTTATTTAGAGCCTCTGAGTATGTTTTTGTGTGATTATGTGTTTAGTTTGCTGTCGTGGTAGGTCTATGTGAGACTGGAATTGTAGTGAGTGTGGTTTCCTTCTCCTCCTGACTGGTTATGCCAGTACTGAGTTGAGAGAGCTTAGCCTCCAGTTTGGCTATATGGTTGCATCTCTCACATGTGTTGGAATTTGTTGGGAGGAGGAGAGGGTTGTCTGTGTACATGAGGCAGTTGTAACATTGCCTCAAGATTCCCATATTCACCAGCTGGACCGGAGAGGAGATTGACAACTCACCTTTGGACATGCTAGAATAATATTGGGAATTCCTTAATAATTGAAAACCAGGGTCAGTGGGGAGTGAGGGTGTAGTGCTTTTAATTTTTAGTGCTGACTTATATAATTGCTTTAGTGAGCAAGTGCCAGGCAACTTAAGTGCAATGTGTTACATGTAACTTAAATGCAAAAACGACAAACAGTAACTTTCTTTCAAGTGAAACAAGGAAATAAGTACAGTAAGCAATGCAGATATCACTAGTGATCCACAGAAGCGCCGCGAAGCTGCGTATTAGGTGGAATTAGCGTTCCAGGGAAATAACAAGCAAACAAACAATAAGCATATAAACAAAGCTAGATTTAGCAGGCCTGGATCTAGTCTATGCTACAGCAAACAAGGTGTACCAATTTCAGTAAGATACAGTTCAAATATTCAGGCACTATAAACCTTTAACCAGAAATTCCCAGCTCAGAAAGGCAGAGTCCAGCCTCTTCTCCCACAAGAGTGCAGACCACAAACCTTCTTAATGTAAAATAACTGGCCTGAAGCCCAAGTGCTTAAACCAGAACTAATACACTTTAAGAATAACAGACACTGGGCTCTCAATCAGCAGTTCCCAACTTAGAAGGATGAAAGCTACCTGTCCTGCCACCGCAGTGCATGCCACAAACCTTCGTAATGTATAACAACTGGTCTGAAGCCCAAGTGCTTAATCCAAAAGGCTTAGAATGATAGCTACACTTTAATCAAGTTACTACCAAGCAGTAATAAATACAATTGAATACTTTAGAGAATGCCTGGATTAGTGCTCAAGTTACACAAACAAAGCTAGATCCAGCAGGCCCGAATCCAGTCTATGCCACAGCAAACAAGGCGCAACAACTTCAGTAAGAAGCAGTTCAGATATGCATGCACTATAAGCCTTTAATCAGAAATTCCCAGCTCAGAAGGGCAGAGTCCAGCCTCTCCTCCCACAAGAGTGCAGACCACAAACCCTCTTAATGTAAAATAACTGGCCTGAAAGCCCAAGTGCTTAAACCAGAATTAATACACTTTTAGAATAACAGACACTGAGCCCTCAATCAGCAGTTCCCAACCTAGAAGGATGTAAGCTACCTGTTCTGCCACTGCAGTGCAGACCACAAACCCTCTCAGTGCAAAACAACTGGTCCGAAGCCCAAGTGTTTAAACCAAAAGGCTTAGAATGAGTTACACCAAACAGTAATAAATACAATTGAGTACTTTTAAGATGATGCAAAAGTAAAAAAAGTAGGTAGAAACACAAGTACAGTAAAAGCAGATGAATTTTTTTTTTCTGAATAAGTGCTGAGATCAAATAAACAGATTTGAGTGCTGAAACTAGAAAACTGGCTAGTTATAAAAAAAAAACTAAACTAGAAGGCTTCCCTCCAACACAGAAGGGCTTGGGGGCTCAGAAGCCTACAAATAGTCTTATACCACTTAGCAGGAAAGGCACGAAACAAGCTTAAATTTTTTTTCTGTTTCCCAGATGCTCTCTTTGTACACAGTAGGAGTGCCTGAAATCAGAATATGATCTCACTGCACTCAGTTGAGTGAGCAAATGAGATGGGCCCAGAAGGAGTATCCAAACACAAATTTACAAGAGGGGCGGGCAGTTCCAAGGCCACTAAGATTAACACCAAAACAAAAACAGGGAGGGTGGGTGCGTGGGACTAACTGAAGAATAGAGTCAAAACTTCCAGTTCAGTTAATATTCCTTCCACACAGTTAAAATCAATTTAAATACTGTATTTTTCTGAAAAAAAAAAAAAGAGCAGATAAAGGTACTTAAATTCTCTTATACGTCCAGTTGAATACAGCAAGTCCTTAGCCGGCCAAAGCTGAGGTTTTTAAGCAGAACATATTTCACACTGTACCCCTTAAATAGGCAAGGACAGTAATAATGCAGATGTGCAAAAGAATGATTATTAAAGAATGATGCAAGTATAAGGTAACGCTGTAACTAATATTCAGAAAAATGCATACAAAATCTGAAAGAATCTAGCAAGGCTGAGTAAAAAAAAACTGTAAACTGACTTAATACAGAAATAAAGTTAAAATTCTTGTCAGTGAAGACTTGATTCTTGGCTGGAGCGCCTTCTTTATGGAGTCTGCATGTCCTCCCTATGGTTGCCCAAGTGTTAAAGACATGCAGGTAGAGAGTGTGTGTGTGTGTGTGTGTGCGCGCGCGCCTACTTTGAAGGTTGGGCACCGGGCTTGCAACTTGACACCGTAAAAACTCCACTGCCAATCGATCTGCGGACCAGTGATTGGCTGTGGCGACCCCTAACCGAGAAAAGCCAACAGACATTGCTTTTATATTCATGATGTCACCGTCAAATCTGCATGGCATTCAATCATGCATCATTTGCATACAAAACGTCCATTTGACATGTCAATCACACAAGCCACACCCACTTTGGAGCAGTCCAACTTGGGGGTTACTTCAATACAACATTATCGACTGCAATTTGGTGGGGTTTGGAAATTCAAGATCTGTTAAGAGTTAAACCCAATTAGTTGTTAATCTGTTGTGCCATAGATTGATTCAAACCTCAGAAACTATGAGTATAAGGGGGAACGAGTCACTGTCTGGAGTGTGGTAGAAGTCAAAATAGCTGTGGCAATGCAAAGATTGTTTAAAAGAAATTCGCCCCCTTGCTATGTCCCAAGCTCACCAGCTTCAGCTGTGGGTTTTCTGTCCCTTCATCTGGAGATCAATGTGATTATCCAAGAAAAGGCTGTTCTGAGCTGTTTTACAACTGCAGCACAGGGGCTTTGAAGTCACATTTAGCCAGCAGAAAAGCCATTAAAGCCCAGAATTTGGTTCTAGGCATGGCTATGCATTACCATCACTGCAACCACTTCTATTACTGCTGTTGTGAGACACATTGTTACAGATGGCTTTTGCATCATGCAACAATCAGGGTTATCAGCAGAATACCAAACTGCTTTAGCACAAAATCTGAGAATACAGCCTTAGTTCAAATTTCACACTTAGCTGCTATCTGCCTCAAAATGTTATTTTTCAGATGTGTAAAATGCTTCAAGAATTGTTCTATCAATATTTATTGTAGTTTATTAAGTCTATGTGTGTGAGTGTGTGTGTGTGTGTGTGTGTGTGTGTGTGTGTGTGTGCACGTGTGTACTGTATGTGGCTTTTTTACACCTACATGAGACTTCCTGAATGGTGCGTCCCTCTGGGACCACTGGTCAGATAACTGGTCATTCGGTTAACCAACATTCTACTGTACATTAATTTTACTGCCTGTTAACAAGTATAGTAATAAGTTAAAACTCTCAGAAAATGTATTTTCTGTCAGTACACAGGAGGGGATAAAAACTGACTTTTGTTTCCTTTTTTATAATATAAATGTATTGTACACTTGGCGACAGTTAATCACCAGAATGCACTACAACTCTTATTAAGTGTAGCCTCCACTTAGGGTTGTAGCTCTTTCCTTTTTATTATTCCACACTAGCTTCAGTATAGCATCCCCCGTTTGTCTTTACATATTTATGCAAGGACTCTGAATAATACAAAAATAAAAGCCCCAAATGGGGACAATTTTTAAATATTACTCTAATTCACTTTAAATAATAATATGGGAGGATGGCATAATGGTTAAGGTGTGTACCTTACAGACACAAGGTGCAGGGTTTGATCCTCACATGAGGTAACTAGCTAGGCTTGAAATGGCTCACAAGGGCAGTTAGCCTAGTTCTAACCTATGAGCTATGAACTTGCATAATCACAGTACACCCAAAACATATCCAATTTCTCCCCCGGTGTTTAATCCTTTGTTCCTACTGACCTATCAACCTTATATCTTGACATAAGTCATACCTACAAATAGTACTAGCCATGTTCAAAGCCTAGGTTTTGTTGTCAATATGTAACAAATGTGTATGTTCTTATGTATACTACATTTTGTTTACTTTATACTTGTTTGATTATTGTAATGTGTGTATGAAAATTTACTGTTACTCATGGAGCTTTTATCCCTGGGCCTCTGCTGAAAAAGGACCTGTGTCCAGTCGGACTTTCCTGGTAAACAAATATTAAATAAATAAATTAATTAATTAATTAAAATTAAAATAAATAATAGAACAGGTTTAGTGGTCTCCAAGACTGTTAGACTCTGTCTGTTCTGTGATGCATTTTATGCCTTATTTTTGAAAGATATTTTTTTTCCTGCAAGCCAGAAAAGTTATCCATTTGTACATGTCCACAAATAAAACTGGTGATATTGTTTTCACTCACACATTCTAACACTGCCTCTGACAAATCAGGTCTATCACAAGATGCACACAAACACATCACTTCCACAATCCATGCTTATCTAAAAGCAAACTGGAGGAATGCCAGTTCTCTGATGGCATGACTTTGGGGGTGTTGGAAGGAAAGGATCTACTAGATAAAACCCACAGGAAGGAGCTCAAGCAGAGATTCAAGCAATGTGAGATGGCATTATGACAGCGCTACTCACTGGTCTACTGTGCTAATGTGAGATGGCATTATGACAGCGCTACTCACTGGTCTACTGTGCTAATGTGAGATGGCATTATGACAGCGCTACTCACTGGTCTACTGTGCTAATGTGAGATGGCATTATGACAGCGCTACTCACTGGTATACTGTGCTAATGTGAGATGGCATTATGACAGTGCTACTCACTGGTCTACTGTGCTAACAATCACAGCTGATTTCACACACGTATCATGCCCAGACCACTAAAGATACCAGCTTGTTGTGTGCACTTCCTGATATCTCACTGTAATGGAAACTGAAAGAAATTATTACAATTGACAGCCGTCTCTCACCAAAACCCACAGATGTGGGGGAACCCTGATTGCTCTCAACCTCTTTAAACAAGAAATCTGGACAAAGCCATAAGTAATGGGGGACAAAGGCCCAAAAATAGGGACATTTTTTTTAAATATTGCTCTTACAAACTTTGAAAGTTGACATAATAACAGGTTTTGCATTAGCATGACTTTTCTGAAGGGAATGAAGTCTGAATCTCAACTGTCTGTCATTATTTCTGACTTCAATACTCAAAGGTTTGACAATGATTTGTCAGAAAACCACAAAATTAAGAGCAGTAGGTCAAAAATATGAGGCATAAATCTGGACTTTCTGAAATAAGCTGTACAGTTGAGAGGTATGCTGATCATCTGTGTCTGTGCAGGTACCCCATAAGCTATGTGACTGCTTAAAATAAAGAAAAAAAGACTTATTTACTCTCAGATTGTCCCCTTTATTAGGATTGCAGAATCTGCAGACAATCAGAGAATGAATGAATGACTGGAGCCCTTTCCCTAGCGTAGTTATAGGACATGGCTAACCAGTTCAAACCCCATTATTAAGTGACATAAACATGAGAGTTCAGTTACTCACAGCAACTGATCTGAGTAATTACTCAAGAGACTAGAAGGTGCGAATGCACTAAGTCTTCAGGGATGTTTTTTCTCATTTGTAGGACTTTTCTGAAATATTGTCAGGACACCAGATAAATACGTGGGCAATAGTACAAGTACAAAAACTGCCCAGAGAAGAAATCCTTTATACATATATATGTGTGTGTGTGTGTGTGTGTGTGTGTGTAAATGGATATACTTGACATCACTGAAATTTAAAAATACTAAAATTGAAATCACTGAGACCAAAATATAAAAACTGTACTACATCGAAACCTTACTCTACCGAAACTCACTACAATGAACTCCAAAACTAAACAAATTTAAACTCAAAAATGAACCTTAATAGACATTTTTTTGCAGGGGGGGCTTGCCCCCCCTGCATCTTCTACACAAATTATATATATCAATTCCAAGATCGCACTACAGTGGGAAAAGGGTAAATTTACCGAGCCTCATTGTAACACAATCTCCATTCAGAAACTCTGCATGCTGTTTAACATCTGCAGCTGAAAATTCTTTAAAGAAAAAAACAGCTGCAGCTGTTGTTGTCCAAGGTGTTGGAAGTGGTGATTGTTGTTCATTGTAATGAGTTTTGATAGAGTAATGTTTCAATATAGTGCACTTCCAGTATTGTGCTCTTGAGATTTCAGTTTTGGTAATGTGAAATTTCAGTGATGTCAGGTAGACCCATATATGAAAAGCTATATATATATATATATATATATATATATATATATATATATATATATATATATATATCTATCTATCTATCTATCTATCTATCTATCTATCTATCTATCTATCTATCTATCTATCTATCTATCTCCATCCATTCACAAGCCCTTTTTCCCACATGGGGTTGGGGTGTCAAATCAACAGCGACACTCATCTAGAGTCAAGCTTTACACTACTGGGTGGCTAACCCTGCTGCAGTATTTCTTCCACACCATGCACTTACACCTATGGCCAGTTTAGAGTGTACAGTCTATCAACTGCATGCCTTTGGATTGTGAGAGGAAACCATACCTCTCAACCTCTTAGTACAAGAAATATGGAGAAAGCCTGACAAAATGGGGGAACAGAGGCCCAAAAATAGGTACAGATTTTAAATATTGCTCTTATAAACTTAGTAAGTTGCTAGAGTAACAGGAATTGTGTTAACATACATTGTCTGAAGGATGTGAAATCTGAAACTCAAATGTATTTAATTATTTTGTGACTTCCATCCTCTCATCATCCCAGTGATTTGCCAGAAAACCACAAATGTTATGACGGATAAACCAAAAATATGAGGCAAAATTCTGGACATTCTGTAAAAATCTGGACAGTTGAGAGGTATAGAGGAAATCCACACAAACACAGGGGGAATATGCAGACTCTGCTCAGAAGGCACCCCACCTAAGAATCAAACCAAAGAACCTCTTGCTGTGAGTCAGCAGCACTATCTGCTGTGCCACTGTGCATCTTTGTGTTATACAGACATCTGGATTGGGGAATTGGACAATTTTTAAATATTACTCTAATTAATTTAAAAATTAATAGAATAACAGGTGTCAGATGTTGCTTCAACATGCATTTTCTGAAAAATATGAGCTATGAAACTATAATGTCTAGCAGTACTGACTGCCTGACTGTAATCCTCAATGCAGTGAAAAAAAAAAATGTTACAAGAGACAGTGCAAAAATATGAGACAGAATCATGGACAGTTTGAAAAATCAGAGACATTTGAGAGTCTACTTCTCAATTGTCCCTGATTCTGGCTCAGTGTTTATTTGTCACCTCTAAAACTGAACATTTAGGGAAAAAGGTGTTGGATTACATATAATAAAATAATGGCAATCATTAAAGTTATACAATTCTTTGACTTACTAAAATGCATGCTAATTTACATTCTCTTATTCTGTCAACTTTTCCATTTAATAGTACCAGTATTTTAAAGTGTGTCCCTGTTTCTGGGTATTTGTTCCCGATTATTTGTGGGTTTGTCCTTTATTCTGGAGGTAAAAGGGCAATGACTCTGAGCTATGGATTAGCATGGCAGTGACTGACAGCAGCATTTTAAAAAGGATTTATGTCGCTCTATCGACAGCCACTTCCTCAACTGTCAATACATTAAAAGAAATTCCACCCAAACACTTTTGGGCAATCCTTGAAAACATTTTGGGCCAGATTCCAAAAGAGTTTCTCCCAGTGTAAGTCTGCCCTGATTCTAAAAGACTTGCTCTCAGTGTAAGTAACTTACTTCAGTGTAAAGCCTATTTATAAAAAGGCTTAGACCAGGGGACAGATTCCAAAAGACCTGCTCTCAGTGTAAGTACTGCAAGTGGTTACTTACCCTGAGACCACGTTTTTTGAATCAAGCCTTTTGTTTTTACAGGGGCAAGTGTCCCACACCCCTCAGAATTACATCTATAATCTATATCTATATTTATATCTATATCTATATTTGGGTCTACTTCTAATAATCGAAAGACCACTTACCAGAAGACGACTTTACCGAGATGACAACACAGAACTGTTAATTTACCGAACAATTACACTACTGAATTTTTTAACAGAATAAATATGCACTTGGTCAACATTAAATGAAGAAATACATTGCAGTATGTCAAACCCACCAAGGTGGGTGGCTACACCCCCACACATCCCCCAACTAAATATACTAACTCTGGGATCACACTACAGTGGGGAAAAGGGCAAATTTCCCCATGTTGGCCAAGTGCATACTTACCCTGTTAAAAAATTCAGAATTGTGATCCTTCGGTAAATTAACAGTTCAGTGCTGTCATCTCGGTAAAGTCGTCTTCAGGTAAGTGGTCTTTCTATTATTAGAAGCAGACCCCTATATCTATATCTGTATATCTATCTATCTGTCTGTCTGTCTACTTATCTATCTCCCTGCCTATCAACTCCAAAGTTGCATTACAGTGCAGAAAAAGGAAAATTCCAGTTGCTAAAAGGTGTTTTGGCACAATTTCTCCAATCTATCACCGGTTAAGGAAGTGTATTTTGATAGATCGATTGTATCCCTTTTAAAATGCATTGATATAAAGGTTATTTCTTTCATTTTTTTTTGTAATCACACATTGGAGATGATTGCTGGGGATGAACCTATGTGTATGGAAAAATACACAAAAAAATGGTGACTGAGGGAAGAAAACAATGTAAGCGGAAGTAGCTGTTATATCTTTCACACTTATACAATGTATGTGTGTGGGGGTGGGCTGAAGGGATGTGTGAAAGTATCTAATTATAAGATTGGCGTCTGAGTGTATGTGTGTTCCATGGTGTTCTACACTGAAAAGGAGTCTCACATACTCATTGCTAAGGTTTTTTTTCTAGATATATCTATGGTGAATAATGCTGAATCATTTTCATAAAAATAACTTCTTATATACAGGAATAAACAGTTGTTGACCATGCTGTAAACTTCCAAAGTGAAGCTGACAATATGTGTTTCACATTTGCTCATTTTTTTCCACGTTGTGAGTGGTGGTATCCTATATTTTGGTGACATAAAGTCTGGTTAACAGTTATTTGAATGTATTACTCTGTGGCCTTTTTTATGAGTCCGCTATCTGATATGTCCTGGGTTTGTTTGTGAAGGAAAACAACTAATTTCTACCAGTTGCTTATTATTTTGGCTTTGCAGGACTAATGTGATTTGGGTGAGGCAGTTTGGAATACTTTAACATGTGGCTACTGTTTCTGCGCAACTTAGCTGAAATGCATTATACAGCCATCAGACTGTTCGGCATCAAAGGAATACACAGAAGTGCTTAGTAACTGCTGGCTAGTTGATCTTGGAGGATGAAAGTATCTGATTCACTTGTCATTTGCTCATTTTAAACACTAACTTTGCAGGATGGATGTTCACTTATGTAAAGTAAGAGGGTTATGGCTTATGCATGTATGTATGTATGTATGTGTGTGTGTGTGTGTGTGTGTGGGGGGCTGTATTGTGGTGTATAACAAGTTTTCCATCATTTCCATGCCTGATGCTAACATTTAGTAGCACATAACAAATGTCTTGTTGAGGGCCTGAGATACTATCGGTTTATCACCCCAACACTGCCACCCTCATGAGTAACCTGTCAGCTCATGCTATAAAGGTTTAGGAGTAATATGCACAGTCTGAACTGTAACTAAAATAATCTTTGGCCCATCCCATAGAGGGACATTCACAGTGATTGGCATTTTGTTGTAATTATGTTACATTACAATAATCCTCTGTATGCAGCTGTCCTTGGGTGAAATGGTGCCATAGGCATAGAGCTTCATGGTACTATCCCCTGCTGTTTTCCCCTAATAACATTCCTTGGTGCTCCTCCCTCCCATCTTGAGCTTTCAGAATCATACAATTACCTTTTTTTCCTTTTCTCACACTTCGCTTACTCTTCAGCTTTTTCAGGTGCCATTGGTTTTTGATGCTCCATATTGAATTTTAGAGCTTTCTTTCTTGTTGTAAATAACCCTCTTCCATCCACAATGACCTGAACTAATTTTATGATTAAGTAAGGTAATTCAGTGTAATTGTTTGACCTGACTTTTCTTTGAATCAATTCAGCACACCCTAACTAATCAAGACTTATACAGTAATAAATGTGTAGAAGATAAATTGATTAAGCTGTGGGTCTGGGGGCCACTTGGTCCCCAGAAAGCAATGGTTATAGATGCTCGGAGTTACATATTAGAGCATTTTTCCAACTTTTGATCAAATGATATACTGAAAAAAAAAACGAGCAAAGGAAGTAATTCAGTCTTATTTTTCCTTTCAGTGAAGACATAAGTCATGTCCAAGGCTTAATGTTCAAAGCTAACAAAATAGTATCTCACACTAAATTGAGAAGACAATATTTGTGAAGACACATAAATCCTTTCTTGGAATACTGTGTCATCCCCCCCAAAAAGGCACATTCTGTGCATCCCTATGATGTTAAATTGGGATGAAAGTGAAGACATAAGTGACCACAGTCATATGTTTCACATTATTGCTGTCATACATATACATAGCATGCCTTCTCATCCCTACCCCCAACAGGCAGCCACCTTATGTGTACCCCACCAATGCCAGACTGGGACAAAATCAAAATAACACATAGAACACAGTAACATATTTCAACTTTCGCTGTCAGATTTATATAAACAGCATGCTTCCTTATCCCATCTCCAAAAGACAGCCATCTGTATACATGTATAATTTTTGACTTTGAGGAAAGTGAAAAAATAATGATCACAGTAATGTATTTCAACTTGTTGATCCCACACAGTACTCTCTCTCTGTACATGCTATAGTGTCCTTCTTTGAACACCTTTGAGGTCTGTGAGAAAGCTAGGAGAAATAATAACTCCAATGTTCCCAGTCACAATGCAACCTTCATTACAAACCTATGTAGTTCATGAGGAAAGTTAAAGAAATAATTACCACACTGTCGAAGAAATAATTACCACACTGTCGTCAGCCTCCACAGAAGCTATAGTGACTTTGTGTGCACATCTCTAAGGCTAGACTAAGAGTAAAATTGAATAAAATAATGACCATCACATCCTAACTCCCTACACAGAACATACAGCAACCTTTTGAGCACCCCTCTGAGCAGTGCCAGTTTTACAATAAGTGAGGTTGAGAGGAGAGTCCACCATTAAGTCCATTTCAAGATCCATTTATACATTCTGGGTTGTGGGAGGCTGTCAGAAGAGTTATGTATGTACAGGACATCACTGTATGTCTCTAAAGATAAAAAATCAGTGATAATTTTACACACACACACACACACACACACACACACACACACACACACACACACACACACACACACACACAGTAACCATAGTAACGTATTCTAACTTGCTTCACATAAACACACATCAGTACTACAAAACAGAGTAATGGCTGTTTAACCTAAGCAAATAGCAACAGATAATAATTTTCATCCACATTCTCGACAGTCTACATGTGTGATAAAAATAATGGCTACAATAATTTATTAAAAATAATGGCTACAATAATTTATTTCTTCTTTATTTCACACAAACAGCAGCCATAGTAAATTATTCTGCTGTGCTTTACACAAGTATATATTAGTCCCACAAAGACAGGATAATGGCAGTTTAACTTCAGTAAATCACACCTACACATATGCCTAACAATTTCAACAACTTATTTACCATGTGTACCTCAGATATCTGATTGTAATCAAATGGATAAATAAACACATAGTATCCACAGTAACGTATTTCAGCACATTCATGTAAGATGCTTAGAGGGAATCCCACTGCAACCCCACCCCACACACACACAGACTCTCACCACTTTATGTAGCAACCCAAGCAACTCCTACTGTAATATCATTTATATGCCTTCAAAACAGCAGGAGGACCTGTGCTAAAGATGTAACTGCTTTACCTTCTGTGGGGATGAGTGCATAAATTATGAACTGTTTAAAAAATAGCCCACCTGAATTAGGAAATTAGAGCTAATTTCTGAGTGCCTACACAAGACAATCAAATCTTTTAAAGGCAAAATAAAATAAATATTAAACAAATTAATAAACAAATAAAGATTACTTTTCACTGGGAACTACATCCCAGCACTCCAGAACCATGAACTGCCCTTGGCTGCAACTACTTGGAATCACTGGAAGTATGAATATAGCATGCCGTGTGCTGTGGCATACTTGTGTCACTTTTTAAAATGCTAATTTGTTTTGAACACTCAAATGTGCGAGAATTATTTTTTAAACTGCATATTTATAACTGTTTATAGTTACATACCTAGTTAAATGGCTTTTCCTTGAATTTCTGATTTGCCAAATGATTTTTGTTTGTCTCAAGATTATAATTTCAGAAGCTCCTCTTAGAAGTGAAAATGCATGCTGTTCAGGAATATGCTGTCTGCAGTTGGTGGAGGCTTATACCCTTTAACCATCCCTTATTTTGCTTAATATTTTCTTTTTCTATTCGACATAAAAGTTTTGATTTTCTGGTAAATCACTTAGTCAGTCAATAATTTACGTATTAAAATTTGATTACAGGATAGTCTTACAATACCTCTTTTCAGCAGAAGTTCATTGAGAAAAAGCTCCACACAAAATTCATGCATTAATTTTTATAAAAGATTTCAGTAAGAAAGAGGGGAGTACAAGTAGTAAAAATGCAAAAAACAGCTGTCAGTTAATGGTCAGAAGACAGAAAGTGCATGTCAGACAGTTTGAGAGACTTACTTGTTATTGTTCAAAAAGGCATATTGTGAAAAACTTGTTGCTCTATTATTTTTTCTAAGTGAATTAGAGTAATGTTTTAAAAACTGGCCCTGATTTTAATCCTTTTCCCCTCATTATTTTTGGTTTTGTTTAGAATTCTTTTTTTTTCTTTCTTTTCTTCTGTTTTGTTAAACATGAAGCAGCTTTACTGAATTATCACATATGATATAAACAAGTCTACATTTATATAAATGAAAACATACCATACTGACATATTTCTATACATCAGATATAGTCTTATATACAGTCATTGCCTGTCTAAACCTCATTTCTCCTCCAAAACATTATTCTGCATGTATTGTTCCCACAATTCCCACTTTTCTATGTAATTTGCTCCTACCCTTTTCTAAAGATCCTACTTCCAATTATTTTATCTCTGTTACTATACCCAGTATTTCAAATATGGTTGATTTAGACCTTGCTTTCCATTTTCTAGTGATTACTTTTTGGCAGTCACCAGAATTAAACTTATATGCCTAGGTAATTCAGATCTTATATTCTAGCTCAAAATATTTCCTTATTTACACCCATTTGCTCACCCAATATTTCTAGTGGAGTACTTTGCACAGAGTTTTTAAAGTCTGCCAACTCATTACACTCCTAAAAATATGTTCTCTATTAGTTCTTTCTTCGCTATCACACCTTCAATGTTTGCAATCTACTTGAGGAAAAATTCCTTGGCATCTGCTTGGGGTGTAAAAATACTGATGCAAACACTTACAAGCAAAGATCTGGGCATCCTAAACAAGTGCACTTTCCTTACCCTGCTTCATTTGCTCCCTGCAGCATATTCCATAATGGAATAAGTACTGCAATGCCTGCAGCTATACTTATTAAGCAGTTTCATGACTCGTAGCACAGCACTTTCACTAATAAGCCATTTGAGCTCAACTGTCTTTAAACTGTATGTTTTAATCAAAAAAACACTCTTCCTCACCATGCACAAGCATGAATGGCCATAAGGCATATCAGCGACCATATACCTGCATGAAGGGCCATGAGACACATTTCTGACTGTACACTTGTATGAGTAGCCATGAGAGATATCCCTGACCATTTACTTACATAAACAGCCATGAGACATATTGCTGACCATTTACCTGCATGACTGGCCATGAGGCACATTACAGATAAATGGTCAAGCTCAAGTTCATTTAAGTTTGTAAATCTAAGCACTAGTAAAAATATAATAATAAACTGAAAATACAGAAAGAGTAAACAAACACCCAACCAATTATGTTTCATAAACTAGGTCACAGAAATAAGTTTTGAACAAATACTTGAAACTGTCAAGCACTGGGACAGATCTGATCCCATCATGCTGGAGATTCCACCAACATGACCCCAGGTATGCACAGCAGAGAGCCCATGGGGTATTAAGGTGGACCCTTGGAACCAAGAGCAGTCCATCTGAAGAAGAATGAAACATGGGCACAGGCCAGCATCAACTAAGGAGCTCCTTAAGCTAAAAGGTACCCAAGTCATAAACAGCTAAGTAAAACAAGATGAGGGTTTTATAATCAAGGTGAAACTGTGGGCAGTAAAGCCAAAAAGGAGGTGGAGTTTCAATATACATTAAAGACATATACACCTCCAGGCTGGTCAAACAGTATGACACACAGGAGACACCCCAGGTGCAGTTAACCATTGACAACACCCCTATTCAAATCATAGCCAGCTACCGGCCCCCAAATCTGACTCAAGATGCCCAATCCACCTATTTGGACCTGTTCGAATCTATCAAGATTCAACCCTTTACCCTGACCCTGGGTGACTTCAACTTCCCAAACATAGATTGGAAGAACTACTCATGCCAGAACACAACTGCCCAGAGATTCCTTGATTTTGTTAATGCAAATGCCTTGGAACAGCTAGTCGATACCCACACAAGAGGTTTTAACCAACATGAGTAACCACTGCAGCACCCCTATAGTATCATCAGGTCTATATCATATGAGTGAATTGCACAAACTGTGAATGCTTATAATATCGAACGTACCGGACCTTGAAGTGCTTTTTCTGAGATCGCGTTACAGTGAAGAATGGGATATTTGCCCTTTCCTCACTGTAGTGCGATCTTGGAGTTGGAATATATATTTAGTGAGGGGTGTGCAGTCCCCCACAATAGGAAGTTCGAGGTCCGGTACGTTCAATATTATGAGCATTCGCAATTTGTGCGATTCGCTCATATGATATAGACCAAATATCATCCTCCCTGGTAAGATCCAACCACAAAGCAGTCATTTTTGAAGTCACCATCTCCCCCAACCCCCTCTAGCTAGGATCAGACAGAAAAACTTCTCCAGAGCTGATTACAACCTTCTGAGGGATGGTATAAACAGCTTCTCAACCCCCTCCCCCTCTCTAAGAACTGGCACCAATATCCAAAACTACACCAAAGCACTATACGAGCATTTATATAGATGCATGGAATCAGGAATACCTGACAGGACTAAATCATCCACCGCAAGGAAGAGTAAACCTGTCTGGTAGACATCTGCAATAAATAAACTCTATAACAAAAGGAACAAATTTCTGTCCAAGACCAAGAAGGAACAGGTGCCCAGTTTGAAGCAATGTCTCCTTAGCCTGAACAAGCAAATAAGAGCACTAGTGAAATCCTTGAAAGCAAACTTCGAGTCCAAATTGGCTACATCTACTAGAGACAATCATAAGGCCTTCTTCACATATGTCCCCAACCTCAAAGGAAGCATCCAGATCTGTTCAGAACTGGTAGTCAAGGACACCAAATATACAAATGCCGTAGATATAGCAAACTTGCTGGCTGACAGATTCAGTGAAAACTCTACCCCTCTGTTCCCCCCATCAGTAAATCAGGACATCCCCAGTAACTGCCCCCTTCCCCTTATATCTAGGGAACAAGTCATCACTGCTCTCTCAAAGGCAAAAAATACAGCCTCCATGGGACCTGATAATATTCCCAGGCTGCATCCTACGTGAACTCAGGCAGAAACTTGGAGCACCATTAGCACCCTATTCAACCAAAGCCTGAGTACTGGCTTCATCCCAGCTGAGTGGAGGACAGCCACTGTCATCCCTTTACATAAAGGTGGAGTGTCCACCGATCCAGGAAATTATAGACCCATCAGCCTAACTAGCCTGATCTGCAAGGCAATGGAATGGATTATCATGGACCTCATTAACAAGGACATTGGCAACCTCCAAACACTTGAGCCCACACAGTTTGCTTTTGTCAAGGGGAGGTCATGTCTGCTAAATTTGGTCGACCTCTTTGAGACAGTCACCAAAACCATGGACGAGGGGAAGACGGTGCACACCGTTTACCTTGACCTGGCCAAAGCCTTGACATGGCTTAGTGGTAAATCACTTTGGCTATGGTGTGTACGGTCCTTGGTTCGAGCCTTGCAGAGGCTGGTTATTGGTTGGGAGGGTGGCCTAATGGTCAAGGTGTATGCCTTGCAAACACAAGGTGCAGGGTTTGAGTCTCACAAGGGATAATTGGCTAGGCTTAAAATGTCTCACAAAAGGCAGTTAGCCTAGTACCAATCTATGAAGCTATGAACACTAGTCCCCACTCGGGCATAATAGATAAACTTTCTCAACTAGGCATCAACCCATATGTTACCAGATGGGTAGCAAGCTGGCTCATTGATAGAATCCATGTAGTCAAAATAGGAGAAGGCACCTCAAGCAGTAGACCCGTAACAAGCAGCGTACCCCAGGGTTCGATCTTGGGGCCTCTGTTATTTGGGATATACTTTTCTGAGGAGCAGGCCAAAACCAGTGGGCTACAGCTGACCAAGTTTGCAGATGACTGCAAGCTGGCTGCTGTTATCAACTCCCCTAGTGATGTGGACATCCTCCAAGGGAGTCTCACTCAGACAAATGACTTGTGCCAGAAACATGACCTCAAGCTGAATACCAAAAAAAAATGCATCATCATCCCCTTTGGGGAGAGTGACATCCCCACAAATTATCACATTAATAACAACATCCTAAGCACACAATCAGTCATTGGGAGGGTGGCCTAATGGCTAAGGTGTTTGCCTTACAAACACAAGGTACAGGGTTTGAGTCTCACAAGGGATAGTTGGCTAGGCTTAAAATGGCTCGCAAGGGCAGTTAGCCTAGTACTAATCTATGAACCTATGAACCTATGAGGGATTTGGCCACCCAGGGTGACAGTAACCCGACTTTTGACCACCATGTTGCTTCCTTTGTACCAAAAGCCTTCTACTTGGCCCACCTCATAAGTAAGGGTATCTTATCCAGGGACAAGGAGGTCATAACATTCCTGTATTCTTCCCTTATAAGGCCCATTATTGAGTACAATGCCCCTTTCGGTATGTACCTTGCAAAGCACATGCAGCAGCTGCAGAGACCACAGAAGTTCCTCACCAGGAGAATCTAGGGCCTCAAACATCTACCATATACAGATAGGCTAAAAGTCCTATCCCTCTACTCATTTTCATACAGACTCCTCAGAGGTGACCTTTGTCTGGCATACAAGGCGATCATGGACCCCACCTTGATGGGACTGCTGCATATCCGCAAGTCAAGCTCCACTTGAGTAACCCACACGCCCAGCCTCAACCTGGTCTGTGACATCAACAAGACTTGTTGGCAGGACAGATTTGTGCCCCAGAGACTCCCCCATCTATGGAATTGACTCTCTCTACATCAAGCACAGTACCTCTTTACCCCTTTTTAAGCACAACCTGGATAACAGGAAAGGAAACAGAAAATATACCACTGGGATTCCACTCATGCCCCTGCTGGATAGGGACACTGGGTGCTGATTTGTCTAAACATGTGCTAAACTCTTGGCTAGGCTTATAAGGGCCTCAAGGCCAAAAGCCTAGCAACCTCCTATGATCCTGTGATCCTATTAATGGCAGCCAGTAAAGTTCTGGAGAACTGGATATAATATGATGGTGTCTAGGCACTCTGGTAAGTAGCTGGGCAGCTGAGTTCTGCGTCAGTGGGGATCATTCAAGCTCTGCATCTGGCAAAACATGACAAGACCAAGCAAATGAGCCTCCTTGTGCAAATCAGTGAATAGAATCAGATTCTTAATCAGTGAGGTGTTCTTCAAATGATAGCAGGCTGAGCTGATGACAGATACAACCTGGGTCGATAAGGGTAAGCTAGTTATCCAATACCATGCCAAGATTATGCACAGTACAGACAAACTGATCATGTACCCTGCAGACCAACTGCAGCCACTCATGCTACTGATGATATAGGGCCCCAGTATTGGGGCTGAAGAGTTATATATGATGGTATGAATAGTTATAGTGGTCATCTTGCTAATATTGAGCTTGAGACCCATGCAGTGGTCACTGATTCCTGACAGACATGAAGTTAATAAGTGTTTTTTTCAACCCCTAGAGGCACTAAAAATAGATAATGGAATCAGATGTGGGTTTTACAGACTACACACAAGCTTATCGCTGCATTAGTCACACCCCAAACTCCACCCTGAATTTCATGCATTTACATGCCACTATGGTGGCATCGTGCACTGCAATACTGCCTTGGTGTCCATTGTTGGGGTCATGTGACACCTGAAATGTGTACTGATGCAAAGCTGCTTTCATAATCCTCTTGATTCTGATCTGTGACTTGATCATGGCTTTGGAAGCATCGATTGTGGCAGGGCTCACATGTGGTGCATGAAAAATTCTAAAATATTTCTGCAATTCATGTACAGAGACAACAAGAAGCACCTGCTCTGGGTGTCTCTTATGAGGATCTTCAGTATAAAGTGAGTGCTTGGCATTGCCTTGCCAGAGTAGTGGCTCTTACAATAGACATTACTGATGCAGGTGAGTACTACCAGTACCACTGCAGTGACCTAAAGAAGCACCTCCTTCACCTGCTTCATCAATGGGATGAGGATGTTAGTGAAAACAGCTTCTGAGTTCTACAGAATGTGCACATGATATGGGCCTTTTTACCTTAATGTGCTATCAACTGCCCAGTCAATCATAGGACATGTGATTTGTGTACATTTCCATTCTCATTTATGTTTTCAGCTCCTCAGTAGATAAATGAGAACAGGCTCACCTTTCAAAAGTATATGAAACACCCCTCCAGACACAGGGGCCAGTAGATACCATTGACAGTACTCTAGCACAAAGTTATTAGACAAGCTTTAGAGACAAATAAGGGAATCAGATGTGTGTTGTGTAGGCCACTCATAAGCATATCATTGCATCAATCACACCTCAAATTCTTGCTGGTGTTGGATACTAATCCTACCTGAAGTACATACCTTTTGACACTGGCGCACAATACAGGTAGGTCACCTTGCTGTCATGCTTAGCCAACCTTTGTGAGGTATACCAGCTATCAAGGTAGGTAATCATATGCTTGCCTCTGCTTGTACTTTCAGCATAGCATGAGACATATTCTAATGCACATCTGTAGCGTTGGGACCCTACAGTGCTATGTCCACTGCTATAATCCTGCCAGCCATACAGGGTGTACCAGTCTGCCAGACATACTGCATGTATCACACCATCTAAGCCCCATGGTTCTGCTAGTTTTACATGACATGACCTTTGGCAAAAACAATATCCTTTCACACTATCAAATCAGTAACAATAACCTAAGTACCTATGAAGTGGTAAAGGATCTGGGATCACAAGCTGACTGTGACCTTAGCTTTGACCCCCATTTGTCTACTGTAGTAAGTAAAGCTTTCTATGTAGCACACTTGATTAGTAAAGGCATCGCTTTAAGAGTAAAGGAGGTTATAACCCCTCTATGCTTAGCACTAATCAGACCCATAATTGTTCGGCATGTACCATACAAAGCACCTGCAGCAACTGAAGAGACCTCAGAGGTTTCTAACAAAGAAGATGAAGGGACTCCATCATGTGCCTTAAGCAGACCAACTAAAGTCCCTTTCAATATACTCTGTATCATATAGATGTCTTGGGGAGACTTATGCCTGACTTACAGAGCAATCTCAGACCCAAACCTAACGAACTTGCTGCACATCCATAAATCAAATGGGACTAGAGCTACACATTCCAGGGACCTAAATATGGCCTGCAACTTAAACAGGACATGCTGGAGGGACATATTTGTCTCCCAGCAACTGCCACATCTTTGGAATAGGCTACCAATTCATGTGAAACAGAGCACCTCTATGACACTGTACAAGAGGAACCTGGATGAGTGGATGGGGCACCATCAATTCTTACCAGGGATAGTGCCCACAGCCATCCTGGACATGGGCAACCATTACTAAATACAATCCTGGGTATCAACTAGTGTATCTATGGTATTACATTGGGATGAAACGGCTAGGCTTGAAATTATCTCTGGTTCGATAGCCTAGTAAACTCCTACAATCCTATGACATATCCTGGACATAAATAATTTCAGTGTATTCTGGTATGCAGTACTGGGTAATATATGTAATACTAGACTGGTGCCCTTGTATAGGATACTGTTTTTGTAGATATAGTTTTGTACTAGTGCTATAGTCAACATGTTATCCTGCGGATCTGTACACAAGGCCATGTCCACCATGTTCTTCCTTGTCTCTTGTCCATACAGCATTGAATGTAGTCATCTTACCCCATCACCTTCCATGACCCCTGCAGTCATGCACTGAACCACATGCATTGTTCTTCCATGTACACACCAGTGAACTACCTAAGATCCATGTCCTCCTGCCCTTTCTGACCCTCCATCACCAAGCTTACATTTTTCGTCTGGAAGGTCAGACATATGTCCCACAATGCCATAGCATACATAACAGCATTTCACTTCTTAAAGTGATTTTTTGCTTAAAGATCATGTTCAAAGTTTTTTAGCACCTCATTTTGCTGTAATTATGCTTTCATCATATACAGACGGCTTTCTTATTCTATAGTATATAGCTTCCACATTTCTTAGATCAGTTGAGCTATCTTTACTGAGTTTAATAAACTCTTGTTAGGATGTATATGCTGTGCAGCTACCAAATTATTCCTTGATTCTGTGTTATTTGGTGGTACCATCTGATGATGTCATAAAGTGGGCAAATATGTTGTAATTCAGTACCTTGAGGTACTGAACTGAAGGAAGTCCCACTATGCTAGTAACAAGGTAATGATATTCTATAACATTCTATGTTAATGAAACTCATTACCTCTTCTGAGTATTGCCTAATTTTACATGACGACTCAAAGCAGGTGCTTAATCTGTACAATATTATCTGGTGCAGCAGATCCATCTGTTTATCAGATCCAGTATTGCCATCAGGGAACAAGGTCTGTATACCAGTGCAGTTGCAAGGCTAGTCGCTGCCCAGCACAGGAGCTCCACCTGTCTGACAGCATAGCCATCATACCTAAGTTTTCTCCATCCAAGATGTTGATGGGTTGCCGTGGCCACCAACCCAACAGGAAATTAAATCTACTTTGGAAAATAGGACAGTGTGAGCCCATTAAGCTCGGTGCATAGTTTCCATTCCAGCACTAATCAGTTGTATAACATATACAAACATACTTCTCTATAGGTTATCACAGAGATATTTCAAATACTCCTAGTTTTGTTCTTGAAGGTGATTATCCATGGCGGAGAACTATTTATTAGTGTTCTATTTGTGTTATCAACTGTATGTTAAGTACTACACATTTTACAAGGGCTCTTATCATGTTCCATTCTGCTTTTGTTACTTTTTATTTGAGTATAAATGCATTTATTTACTTACTTACTGGCTGATTCATTGTCTTTTTACCTGGCTGAATGACTAACTGATTACATTGCAATCTATGTCACTTTGTTGAAACCGTCTGCAGACTACAGAATATATTCCTAACCACTACAACCTGTTTACCCCCATATTTCATAATTAGAATGCAGGACTATATGACTTGGTATCAGGAAGTACACACACAGCTGTCCAGCATAAAGGAAATACAAACACAAGTTTAATAAACTTAATAAATATATTTCCTATGAAGACGCTAAAGTAAAAACTACATATTTGAGAATCAGAAATCTGCTTTACATGAAAACAGTTTAATTGTGGCAAAAAATGAAATTATACAAAAACACCTTTATACATGATCTTTAATAGTATTACACAGAAGTGCTAATGTTTTCACTTATTATGTTTCTCTTTCTTGATAGCCTCCTTTATATTTGTTTGATAATTGATGTTTTATTTCTCTCCATTTATGTCACTCTTTTATTCAGTGTTAGCCACAGCTGTGGTGTGGTAACTGCCATCTTCCCATCCACTTGCCTTGCCATCACCTGCTGGGTTTCCAGATGTCATGAGGCAACAAGGGTCATCCAGTGGGATGTGACCTGGAGTGTTCCAGTGTAGCCTTTGGTACTATGCCACCAGGGAGTGTTGTCAAAGCCTCTGGAGATGCTGGCAGTAGGCCATAATATGTTACTCAACAGAAGCTAGAAGCAGTGATGATGATGATGATGATGATGATGACGATGTTGTACTGGAGGCTTGATGCCCACTATGGCCACCTGGAGAACATCTTTGTGTGACAAACAGAGTTGCACCATTGTTTGGCCCTGTGTTTCAGACCAGAGGCTGGAACCACTGGAGAGAACAGTCACAAAGATGACTAACTTCTGATTGGATGCAGCCCTGGACAGGATGAAAGGCAGCTGAATCATCATACCCTAGCCCCCATCACTGTGTTCCCCTTCCTTGAGTTTCACTTCTCTTCCCAGTTTATCAGCTCCTCCCCATTCCCATTTGCTTTCCCCTATGTCTGTAAGTCTCCTTTGTACTCCCCAGTTTTGTGTTGGCCCCTACCTTATCAGACTTTGTTTATGTTCTGTGTTAATTTGTCTAGTCAAACTACTATCTCTATGCCCTCTTTCCTCCCACAGCTTCCCCCACTATTCTTAAAAAATAGGCCTTTGTTCCATAAAAAAATTTAACTTTGCTTCTGCACCACCACTACAGTCTTTCCTTCCACTTGCCTTTGTGTGTGTATATTCCACTGCTTGCTTCTACCCCTTTCAGACTTTCCTACACAGCTATTTCCTCCCCATTATGAGAACAAATTGGTAGACCCTTGTTACGGTTGTCAATAGTTGTAACCTGAGTGACATTGCACATGTGAGCACTCATAGTCACATGTGTAATACACGCACACTTCAGTTATCTTAAGGTCCCATGACCACAGTCATTCTATGCTCCTCTTTATGGGTTCTGTGTTGCTTTCACCATTAATTCCTTAATTATTTAATCACATTAGTGTTAATTGCCTCTGTTTCATTGTTAACTTCAGGACACATTATGCTTCTGTAATTGTTCTAACTAGCCTTTGCATGACCGCATAAATAAGGTTTCTGAATTCCACACAAAGTTGAACTACAAACTTGTTGATGCCAAATTTGTCATGTTCTTATTCACCAACCTATCCAAAACAGAAATTACAAAACTAGACACATGTTACAATCAAACTGCCAGATTTGCCGCAAATGCTCCCTACCGTTCACATCATTACCACTCACTATACCAACTAAAGTGGCTTGAACTTCAAAATCTCATTACCGTCCACCAACTAGTTTTCGCTAAAAAAATCGGATTATATCCATACAAAATACCAGCACTATCTAATGTACTTAAAATACACGAAAATCCAAGACAACTACGTTCTAGTGACAAGACCTTAATCAAGATCACCAGAACCAACAACTCAGCAAGAGACTCACTCTTTCCTAACTACATAGGATAAATCTGGAACTCACTGCCCCTTGATATTACCTCAGCAAATTCTATCATTAAGTGTAAACAACTACTAAAGTAATACCTATTTATCAATAGACAATGTCCATGCCTTCCCCCAGGTTGACCTTCTACATCTGCTTTTCCTTCAGGACTTTTTCTATCAACCTCCACATATTCATTTACTGTATGTACTAGTTTTCTTAATACACAAACCTCATCTACTAGAAGTTCTACTATACTACTGAAAGCTCTCTACTACTCACTGCACTCACCAACTCTTTCACACACCATCATATTCAAACACAATATTGTAAATTTACACATATCTATGGGTGAATAATACATACTCTCATTAATTCAAGTAGAAATTACTGGACATACAACTAACTTGTCCTGCTACTACAATTTGCAGCTAAAATATATATATTTTTTCTCTATATATTTCTAATATGTTATGTTTTTGTACCTGGGCTCTGTATTTGTTAAATGACTCTGTATGTGTTTGCTTGCCTTTGTATATTTACAAACTCTAGAGTTTTTCTCCCCGGGCCTCTGCTGAAAATGGACATTTATCCAGTAGGATTCTCCTGGTCAACAAATGTAAAATAAAATAAAAAAAATAAATAAAAATAAAAAATATAATCTTACCCTACATTTTTTGTAACAACCCAAAGACCTAGGGGTCATAGGTCAAAAGGGTCCCTAGCCCATTCACCTCATTAACAAAGTTTAATTAAAAAACAAAAATAAAAAAATAACATGAAAAAATACTTCTAATACAGTTGGTTTAGAATTTGATTTCCATTTTCTAGTATTTGCTTTTTTTGGTAGCCACCAGAATTAAATTTAATAAGGCTTTACTATATCTAGATAATTTAGATCCTGCATCCTAGCTCAAAAAATAATTTCCTAAGTTACACCTATTTGCTCCCCAATATTTCTGATGGAGTACTCTGTATGGAATTTTTAAAGTCTACCAACTCATTACACTCCCAAAACATGTTCCCAGTTTCCTCTTTCTCCCCCTTCACACTTCTAACATTTACCATCTACCTGATGAAATAATGATATAATATATATATATATATATATACAAACACTTCCATGCAAACCTCCAAAATCTTCTAGACTTTGTTGCATATTTAGGAGCCATACATATACAATCCCATTTTTTCCTTGTGAATTGCTTATCCCATCTCTCTTCCCAATCTTTCCCAACCTCCTCTGATTAATTCTTATAGTTATCATGCCATATCTTGTATGCCCTAGTCATCCTTTTTTTAACAGCAGCTTATGTTCTTGATTCAACTAAAAACTCTACCAGAGCAGGTCTTTCACTCAGGATTCCCCTATCCCTTTCTGTTTGCTTATACTTTAATATCAGTCCTTGTTATGGAAGGCAGTCTCTAGCATGCAATCCAGATGTCTTCTTGGTCTTTTCCCATTCTATTACCTTTCCCTCACTAGATATTTGCTCCCAATCCCTTGTCCCTTTGCCAGTTTTCTCCAGTAAATTCTAGTCCACTTTTACCTATTCTCTGTACTCCCAATTGCCATCTACCTATGGAAAAATTATTTGGAGCTGCTTGGTGTATAAAAATACCTATACACTTTGAAGGAAAAATCCTAAATCTTCTAGAGACTTTGTTGCATATTACAGAGCCATACATAAGTCCACCCATTGTTTCCTGGTGAATTGCTTATCTAGTCTCTCTTCCCAAACTTCTCTAATCTCCTCTGATTGATTCATATAGTTATTGTGCAATATTTTAAATGCCCTACTAATTATCCCTTTTTAAGGGCTTGATTCAACTTACAACTCTAGCAGAGCAGGTCTTTCACTTAGGATTCCACTATCCCTTTCACTTTGCCTATACTCATATCAATCCTTCATAGGGTAGGCAATCTCTAGCCTGCAGTCCAAATGTCTTCTTGATCTTTCCATTCTATTACTTTTCCTTTCCATTTCTAGTTATTTGTCCCCAATGCCTTGGTTCTTTTGCCAATTTTTCCAGTACATTCCAGCCCCCTCTTGCCTGTTTTCTGTACCCCTAATTGCAGTCATTTCTATTGGCAAAATCTCCTTTCCCCATTCTTGCATTGGCTTAGTTCTTAGAATAAATTCTGCTACTTTATGAATACAATATTCTGTGTGGCTGCTGTTACTCTCCTTAATGATATGCATCTAAAATCCCACTTTCTCCTTATTTCTTAAAGTTTCTCCCAGCTTCATTTTCATCCCTTTCCACTTTGAATTAGAACTTTCTACTTTGTGTTATGCTTGCAAGTATTAACTGTATATCTCCAAAATATCCCTTCATACCAGGTAATCCTAAACCACCTTGCTCTAGTGTAAGGATCAACTTATCCCACTCTACCCTTGACCATTACCCCCTCCCTAACAAAATCCTTCATTTCTTTATTAATTTCTGCCCAAAGTTGATAAAAACATGCATGACCTATACATAAAACCAAAGGGACTAAAAACATTTTCACTACTTGTACATTTCTATCCTTATCCAACAACAAGAGCTTCTAGTTTCTCAGATTTTATATTATCCTTTGTTTAGTCTCTTCCCACTTATCCTTAGCTGCCATGGTAGAATCATTTTTAGTTTGGTTGGATAAACTTTGTATTTCCTCCTTAGCCTGTTCTGCATCAAAAATTACTTTGATTGTGTAAGGAAAAAAATTCTGAAGACAGCTGGATACAGCAGGTTGAATCTCACACCTGCATCTCAGCATTCCTTGTCTGTCGGGATACATTTGCTTCTCTTCTGCCTGGTGTAAAATGAATAATCCTTTTCCACAAATACTCTACTGTTACCAATTTGTAATACTTTGCCCTTCTGCCACAGTTTTGTTAGGATCAACTTTTTCTGCTGATATGAAGGCATCTTTACTAATGCAGGTCTTGACTGCTTTCTTGCCACCAGGTTTGGAGTATACACATGGTGTGCCCTTTCAATTAACAAATCCTATTGTGGAATGCAAGTCCAGTTGCTTATTTGCGCTTTCATGAAATTAATGAAGTCAGTTCTTTCCAGTTTCTCTGGTACAATGAAAATCTCAGGTTTTCCTGCATGCTCTGTGTTCTAACTCTACTATTTTTTGAAACAGTTCTTTTTAAGCATGCTCACACTTAGTCAGACCTTCATTTCAACCTCTGACTTTTGCAGTTTTATCAGTTCATCTAAATACCTGTTTAAAGCTTCTTTCATTTTCTAGTCTTTTCTTATTTGATTTGATGTACTCCTTCAATGCTTCATTTATTTTTCCTCTAAATTACTGAGAGCCATTTCTTGTACCAAAGCTGGAGCTTGAACTGTTTTTTGCTGAAGACCTTCAGGATTCTTCCCAGTCAGTGTTTTCTTTTCACCTTTTCTAGTTCAAGTTTCTTTCAGGCTCTCTAAGTTTCTTCTCTTCTGGCATCTGGGCAGTGTCCTTACTACCCACTAACTGAATTTTGGGATATGCCTTTCTCTATATGGCTGTGAGTACCCTCAGGGGTAATTTCTCCTTTATCTCACCAAACATTTTGGTTATGTCTGCTGTAGCCTCATCTGAGCCTTCTGCATTCCCTGACTTCATCTTCCTTAGTGCTGTTCCTACTTCTGGTAGGGTGGGCTCTTCTTATTCTTTCATCATAGACTGTGTCTGGGGCATTATAGCTTTTGTGGGGTTTTCTTCACTCACAATTTGCTGAATGTACTCTTTCCATCTGCCTCCGATGTCCTGTGGATTGGTGAACAGGTTGTTGCTGGCAAACCACATGATGGGTTTCTATCATCTTTATTTTTCCATCTTTGCCTTGCAACCTGATAAAGTTGCTTTATGCCATCTTCCAACCCACTTTCCAGAAGCTGTTAGAGTGTGCCTCTGATGTCTTGTTTTTTGCAATTGCGACTCCTCTCTTAGCCTCTTTGTTAGCCAGCCAGTATTCCTTCTTAGCCTGGTCCATATTTCTGTAGCCCACTTTTTTTCCTGTACTCTTTGTTTATTTTTCATGACTTCCTGGACTTCTGTATTCCATTACCAGTTTTCCTTATGTACCTTATGTCTATACCTGGCTTGGCTGCATATCTGTTCTACAGTCCTAACACATGCTGTTTTGAGACACTACCATTCATCTTCAACTTTGCCTATTTCCTCTACTTTCTGAGGTGCTAGACCGTTGAGTAATTCCTTGAACTCCTATGCTTTTTTCAGTCAAAAAATGCAAAATACATATTACAGAAAAGTCAATACCTGTCCACCCTAAATATAATGTCAAATTCAGGAATAAACCTCTCTGGTCAAACTCCCATAAGTTGTAAAAAATCCCCTTCCTTTACCTAAGGACCACACTAAAGCATGCCAGCAAGGATCTTAAGAGTACTATTAGAAAATATAAAGCAGAGTATGAGCTTAAAGTCACTACAGATATCAAAAAGAACTACAAATCTTTATTCAGTTATGTCAGGAAGGTAAAGAAATGATGTCCAACACTGCAGTGAACTCATCTATAATGACACTCCATATGCCAATCCCAAAGAGTCATCCATCAATTCATCACCCCCTTTTTCTCATTTTTGCACATGGGGTCAGGGTGCCGCATCAACAGTGACCATCTCCTACAGCCAGTGTTTACATCACTGTTTGGCTAGCCTTGACATGGTTATTCTTCCATATCTCCCTTCTCATACACACACACACACACACACACACACACACACACACACACACACACACACACACACACACACACACACACACCTATGGCCAAATTAGAAAGTCCAATCCACCCACAGCATGTCTTTGAAATGTGGGGGAAACCACACCCCCCTAGAGAAAACCCATGTAAAAGAGGGAGGATATGCACCTCCAAAGAAAGGGCACTCCAGCCAAGAAATGAAATGGAGAACCTCTTGTGTGGCAACAATGCTATCCACTGCCCCACTCTATCATAACCAATGTATTAGCAGATAACTCCACTGTTACCTCCAGTATCCCTATAAATTTTATTTCCCCCAAAATCTCATTGAAACAAGTCTTAAAATACTTATCAATGGCTAAAAGTAATACCTCCATAGGACCAGACAGCATACCAGACTGTGTTCTCATCAGTGCAAAGTATGTACTATCTGAGCATCAGCTTAAACTTTTGAACCTGAGCCTATCCAAAGGGGCTGTGCCGGATGTCTGGGTCTACTACTTGCAGACCACCTGCACCCTTATTAATAAATTCCATGATGACGTGTTCCCTTGCATTAAGATAAGGCTGGTGAGGCTTACAGGTCAATAGCTCCCAGGTTCAGTAGTAGGTCCCACCTTTGTGGAGTGGGAGAATACAGTGGTTCTTCTTACCTCTCATGTAAGTAGGCTCTGTTGTTAGCCTATGAGACAGTTTCTGGTACTTACAAGAAGACAACCTGGCACATTATCAGGACAAATGGAGCCAGTGTTTATGGCCTTGTACAGAGCACTCAGGACTTGCTCAGAAGGGATCCGATGGGGTGTCATAGGTATGCTAACTTGCTATTGAAAGTTAGGGGAGTGATGTAGGAGTAAACTTTCAGCTAAATTTGACAGCCAGTATGTTAACTACGTCCTCAAGTGAGGAGTATATGTTGTTGTTAACTATTAGCTCTGTGCACCACTGACCATTAATTCTAAAGTAACTGACTTTACTGAAGAAGGTTTTTTGGTTGTCCTTAGCATGGGAGGGAATTTCAGGGGATATAGGCCAGTGTTGAGCCAGTCCGCCTGTAGCCTGCACAGTGCATTGTTACATGCCTAGCAGCTTAGTGTACTTACCCAGTGAGATGTCATGTGCAGATATTTGCCAGATGTACTGCTGCCGTGCCTCCCTTAAAAGTCATGTACATCAGACAGAGCAGTGGGATGCTGAACAGATGTATGTTAACATCTAGTGGGTAGTATGTGGCCATGGCACCCTGCACCAGCAGTCATTATGTGTCAGGCCAGACATGAGTGTGTGAATGCATAACCCCTGGTGGCAAATGTATACCAGTCATTATGTGTTATACTCATCTACATGGATGTCTGCATCCATATTGGCAGGCATGTTACACATGTTGTGCACTAAGGGCTTATGTGTATACCTCTGGACTGTACAGGGTGTGTCAGAATCTCCTCATATATTGGCTAATATCTCTGCTGCAGTCCACAGGGCCATCACATGCTAGCAGCAGTACATTACAATGATTTCCTTAGGATGGCTGTCAGTAGCCAATGGCACACATGTTAGAATCAGATGTGACCTTCCACAGACACCATGTCTGTGAAGACAATCTTAATGACAGTAGCAATAGTGTACTAATATTCCTGCTATACATACCTGACATCCCCTTGCACTACGACTTTGGGACTATAGGGGCTGGGGTAGGGCTACACTCCATGTCCAAGACATATGGTGGAAATATTCGTACATATACTTATCCAGATAGCCATATATATATGATTACACATGTGTAGTACTCGCAATTACCACTGTCATGGCAACCACCCACTATAAATCCCTACATCATGTGGACATGGTCCTTTTACATTTCCTGTGTGATGGCCATCCTACCTGTGTGTGGGCATCAGTGTTACAGACAGCAAGTAGCACTACCTCTTACAGGAGAGCCTGCACACTCAGGGCAGCTAGATATCCGTAGGAGGTTCAGGAACTACAGACAGAGTGTGAGTAGAGTTGTGTTATGATTTGTATAGCACTGGTGTTACACGGTGTGTGTGCACAAGCAACTATACTTTGGAATGCAGTCTGTCTGCATAGCTGTCAACTGTGGGCCTATCTTCTTGGTGGCCAGAGGTGTGCCTATCATGTGTTGTCTGTCCACCACACAGTTCCTGTGTCAGATATGTCACTGGTAGTGTGTGTGTTGAGTGCTATCAGTACATGGCTACATCTACTTCTGTTACTGACCTCAATACCCTGACTAAGGGTATGTTGCAAACTATCCTGTAACACCAGCAACCTGCTTAGTGTATGGCAACAGTTTTCCACATGTGTACCTGTGTCCCAGCCTCTGTTCTCCAACTACATACCAGGCTTTGCACATGTGACATGCTGTAGGCGGTTGTTCCATAGTGGGCTGTGAGTACATCACACTGCCATTCCTGCCAGCAGTCCACTTCTGTTGTATCCCCCACACATACGGTGGGGCTGGGGCCATATATGTGTGGGCATCACCTACACAATACATGTGTGCTGTTATGCACTCCAGAGGTCAGTGTATGTAACAGTGGTATATGGCCCTGTATTAATGAGTGGGGGGGAGCACCATAAATTACCTAGGCTGTTAAAATATGTGGGGGTATCAGGGGTGAGCTGCCTTAAGGTATCTGGATGTACAGTACTGTATACTTCACCTATATTTACATTACTTACATATCGTGGGTTAATGCAAGCCTACCGCCTCCTGCCTTACAGACTGTTCTGTTAGTGTGCATGTGATGGTGTCAGTTATGCCTTATTATGTAACAGTTACAACCCATTTGGTCACATGATGTCTTTACCACCTACTTATGTTGTACAGAGTGTAGATAGAGGCTGCTGAACTATACACCAGCATTACATACTGTTGATCGTTTGGTATCCTGTGGCACAGTCTGTCCTCACTATTGTACAAATCAAAGGGCTTGGCCTGGACAGCAACAGTTGTGAACCTTTCCAGACTACTGTAGTAGTATAACTGTTTCACAGTTGCATTCCTCTGTGTATATAGATGTCAGTGTCTGAACAGCTATATGACATGGCATATAGAACTGTAATAGTACACAATGAAAGGTATTACATTTCTGCAGACCTGTGTGTGGTGTTTTCCCTATGACCTCTCTGTGGGTATATGTTGCAGGCAACGAATGTCATTTGTATGGGTGGCCCATACAGTGTCCAGTTGTTCAGGTGTTAACTGTAGGCATAGTGGCTGTTCCATATTGTGTGCACCTTCTACATATGTATTGTACAGTACTCTTTCACTTGAAAGAAAGTTACTGTTTGTCGTTTTTGCATTTAAGTTACCTGTAACACATTGCACTTAAGTTACCTGGCACTTGCTCACTAAAGCAATTATATAAGTCTGCACTAAAAATTAAAAGCACTACACCCTCACTCCCCACTGGCCCATGTTTTCAATTATAAAGGAATTCCCAATATTATTCCAGCATGTCCAAAGGTCAGTTGTCAATCTCCTCTCCGGTCCAGCTGGTGAATCTGGGAATCTTGAGGCAATGTAACAACTGCCTCATGTACACAGACAACCCTCTCCTCCTCCCAACAAATTCCAACACATGTGAGAGATGCAACCATATAGCCAAACTGGAGGCTAAGCTCTCTCAACTCAGTATTGGCATAACCAGTCAGGAGGAGAAGGAAACCACACTCACTACAATTCCAGTCTCACATAGACCTACCATGACAGCAAACCAAACACATAATCACACAAAAACATACTCGGAGGTTCTAAATAAAGATCTGCCTAAGCAGCAGAGACCTCCAAAGCAGATACCCAAGCAACCGCTACCCCAAAACAAAACACGTGCAACACATATCTCACAAAGCCAGTGTGCCGAACAGTCACAGCCCTTAAGACTAAACAACACACCTGATACACTTGTAATAGGTGACTCTATTATCAGGCACACTGACTTCCCACTCACCAGGCTGAACAAGGAGAGGGTCACAGTGAGCAGCCTGTCGGGCGCTAGGATCCGCCACATAACACAAGCACTCAGGTCACTCCAAGGCAAGTACAAATATGACTCAGTCATTGTCCATGCTGGTGTGAATGACCTGAGACGTACCTCCCTGCACTACATGAAAAGAGACATAGAGGAGCTCTCTGAGCATGTAGCCCAGGCCGGTATGACCCTGACCTTGAGTAGCATCTTACCCTCACCAAGAATGATGCCACAATATGAAGACAAGATGATCAATTTCAACAATTGTCTTAAGTACTGGTGTCATTCAAAGGGGACCCAATGCCTGCTAGCTTGGGATGATATGCTTGACAAGCCACGATGCTTCACTAGGGATGGCTTGCACCTGTCACCCCTGGGCTTTTGGATATTGGCAAAGGCTCTTGCTACCCCCATAGTGCCTTTTTTAGGCAAGGCTCAAAAGACAAACCCACCTCCATAGGTATCACAAGGGATAAGAAACTAAGAGTAATGCTACTCAACGCCAGAAGTCTAAACCTCAAGATGCATGCACTCGAAACTCTCCTTAGCATGGAGAACACTGATATCTGTGCAGTAACAGAAACCTGGTTCAGGGCTCCTGAGAGCACCACAGCACTACCAGGTTATACCTCATATCATGCTTTTCGGCACCAAAACTTGGACCGAACCACAAAAGGAGGGGGAGTATCGATATTCATCAAAGATACCCACACCTCCAGGTTGGTGGCAAAGCACGAAGCATCAGAAACTATCCATGTGCAACTAACAGTGGGTAAAACTGCCTTCCAGTTTATAGCCTGCTACAGACCACCCTCCCAAACCCAGGAACCCCACTCGGCCTTCTTGAGAACACTGGAAAATATGAAGGTCTCTCCAAACACTATTATATTGGGCAACTTCAACTACCCAAATATAGACTGGGAGCATTACTCTAGCTCCAACACCCTAGCCCAAAGGTTCCTAGAATTTATAAACTCAAATGCTATGGAACAACTTGTTACCACTCCCACAAGTGGGGAAAACATACTGGACCTGATCATCACCAACATGGGGACTCTATGCTCCAGACCAGAATTGTATCCCTCACTGGTAAGATCAGACCATAAACTAATCTCACTGGATATTCACATCCTGACCCCACCCCCTGCCCAGAAAACCACAGTGAAAAACTTCTCTAAAGCAAATTTCACACTCCTCAAAACTGAGGTGGAATCCTTCAAAGCCCCGGCCTGTGGAAAATCTGGCCCAGACCGCAGAATCCTTTATAAATGCATTCTATGAACACCTTCAGGAATGCATGGATCATGCAATCCCAAATAAAACCAAGACCCAATCCTCCAAAGGCAGGCGTCCTGTCTGGTGGACCCCAGCCATAAACAAACTATACAATAGAAGGAGGAAGCTACTAAATGATAGAGCAAAATCCCAAAAGGGAAGGCATCACTGATCAGTATTAGCAAAAACTATGGGCACTCATAAAATTGTCTAAGGCCAGCTTCAAGAGAAAAATTGCACAGGACACTAAGGATAATCACAAGGCTTTCTTTAGTTATGTTAGGAACCTGGGTGGTAATTCCCAGATATGCTCAGAATTAGTCCAAAATGACAAAAATACACGAACCCACAGACATTGCCAACATCCTAGCTGACAGGTTCAGCGCAAACTTCTCCCCTCCCCACCAAAGGGCAAATATCTATCCCAGCAGAGTGCTGCCCCTGACATCTTAGATGCTCAGGTAAGAGCAACCCTCTCCAAAGCAAAAACACAGCATCAATGGGACCAGACGGTGTCCTGGGCTGTGTCCTACATGAACTTAA